>NC_066343.1:40490195-40722695 GCF_022539315.1 Serinus canaria | reverse complement strand
TAAGACATATGCTCTGTTTTTACTGGCAAAAGGCTGTGCTCTACAGTGCTTAAACATAAAAGCATTTTTCTATCTTTGAAATATACTAATTGCTATGATGCTGCCTCACTGACTGTATTAGTTTGTGGGCTGACTGGCAATTACAGAGGAGGCCAGGGGTACCCCTGTGGTTATGGTCACCTAACAGTTTCCCTTATAAAAAATACTTGCATTTCTTAATTTTTTTTTTTTTTTTAATGAAAGGAACCAGCTGTTCCTTTAATTTAAAAAAAAAGGGAGAGTGTTCCAGTGAGAACCCCCAGCCCCTTTGGCGCAGTGGTAGTGAAGAGGGAAGGCAGAGGGAAGAAAGGTGATGTGTACCTTTGCAGTGAGAAGTTCCCCTCCTGCCTGGCACCACTGCTCTTTAGGTTGTCCAGTGTAGCTAGAAATATGAGACAGGTATAAGGCTCCTTCTGAGCAATCAGGGCTTACTGTCTACCAAGCAAGACAAGCTGTGTCTCCATTTTGTATATAGCTTTTGCACCATTTTGTACAGTGAGATTTGCTGTCCTTCTAGGGGCAAAAAAGAAGTGCTGAGATCATTCAGCACAGGAAAAAACCCATTAATTAGCAGATAGGTTTCAGAGAGAAGTATTGCTTTGCTGGGATGCCCAGGCTTTACAGCATTTGTGTAAACTTGATCCTGCCCTATTGTGTATGTGCATTGTGGTGCAGGTTTTAGTTATACACTTGCTGATCTCATTACCAGTTTTCCTAGAGGAGCTCTTTCATTGCACAAAACCGACATTAGGAAAGTGGAATTAAGACTGCAGAGCTGATTGTAAAGCTGGTTTAAAAGTGTTTGGCTGCTTGTCTCAGTTAAGGAAATAACTTCAAACATAAGGATTCAGGCATGTGAAATAATTGCCATTGTAAGCTCCTTAAGATTCTGATTTTGATTTATGTTTCAAAATGTGAAGGGGCTGCTTACACAAGTCAATCACACTGAATACCATAGACTTGCTGAATTAAAACTGGTGAAAAAAATTCAGCATCAAGGCTCTCAGACATAGAAAATTCAGAATTATCAATTTGGTCTTACTTTTTTTTTCTTTGTTTGATGGATAATTGTAGTGCACTATTTATGGATGTAATAGAGAATTGGGCTTATCAAAAATGTGAGTCTGTTTGTGAACAGTGCAATTAAAATTGTTAGAAAAGTTACCTTTGTGGTCTGCAAATTGTGTACATCTAGTCACTGACTTTCAGAAAACCTGCTCAGCCACAAGGTGCAGCGGGAGCAGAACAAAGATGATAATGTGAAACCCGGGCTATATAAACTGCTGCTTGTGTTAGCTAGCAGGTGACAAAAGTGTATCTGGAAGCCAAACCTATCTATAGTCAAGAATGCTGTTCTGTGTCAGAATTGAATGTTCAAGTTAAAAATAAATCTTTGTTTTAAAATGCAAAAATATGAATAGGTTTTAATAATACCTATTTGTCTTTCTTTTTTATCTGTGTCTTACAAGTTTTGTCTTGGTTCAATGTAATAGTTTTATAGTTCCAGTGGTACCTAGTGGA
This sequence comes from Serinus canaria, assembly GCF_022539315.1. Lineage (NCBI taxonomy): Eukaryota > Metazoa > Chordata > Aves > Passeriformes > Fringillidae > Serinus > Serinus canaria. The sequence continues at coordinate 40,721,135 of NC_066343.1, read as the reverse complement.
AGATGTCTCTGCCTATGGCAGGGGGAATGGAACTCGATGAACTTTAAAGTCTCCTCCAGCCCACTCTATTCTGTGATTCTACTTCAAGTACTTCTCTGAATTTTTTCTTGTGATAACTGTCTTAGTGGTGGCACAAAATTTTTAGTTCAGTGTAGCAGAAATGTTTTTGGGCATAATGTCAAAAGCAGGTGTCCGCATTCCTTTTCTTTAAATAACAGTTTTTAAATATAACTGAAATATATAACAAATAATAAATAGAACTCTAAGAGTGATTTTTTGCCTGTATGGATAGGATTTCAACATAAAAATTGTCTTTCTTAGCCCCGGACTGGTACATAGCACTCTGGTATTGAACATGGTGGTGTTATGCTAAATATGCAAATGTCAGGCAAGTCAAACTTGAACTGGTCATACTAAACTTGAATTGGTCTCTTTATGGTTATGTAGTTGTATGGTATGCTCAATTGCCAACTTCAAATATTAAACGTGACAGTTACTGGAATATCGTGGGATTGGCTGAAGATTAATAATGAGATAAACATAGTGAGTTTTGAGTTCATTTTACTTCCATTCTCATTTTAAGTTGCCAAACTGTTCATGTCTCATGCTTCTTAGATTTCTCGCTTCTTTGTTCCATAGTTGGTTTGTTTTGCAAGTAAGAAGGAAAACATACCAAAATTCAGGATAAAGCCGATGGAGCTGAATATGAGATACAGCTGACAATTTTTTGTTGTAATTTCCTGCTCTCAGAAAATGTGTGAGGTGTACTCTTCTATGGAAAAATAGTACCAAACTGAAAATATGTAAAGAATCTTTCTGGAACTTCTTGTTAAGTTTTTGTGTTGTAAGGTGGTAGAGGGTGGTAGGGTGGTGACAGTCCTTCATGTGTTAGAAGGAAGTGGAGAACATAGTTTTGAGTGGTGATCTTCTAAGGTGGCCTCTCTTTTGGTCTATTTAAATAGCTTCTCTGCAGAATCACACACAGACAGGGTTTTTGACATTTGCTGCAAGAGATTCTAATTCTTCAAAGAAAAACTTTTCACTAGTGTGAAACTAGTTAGTTTGGGATGCGAAACAGTGGCAATAGAACATGTGCTTTTCTTTTTTCCTGCGTTTGCTTAAAGAACCTTGTCAGAACATCTCACAATTGAGCAGAAGTAAAATTCTTCGTGTTATAAAGAATCTGCATAACAGTAAGCCCTGCTGCTAGATTTTGTTTGGTATGTATTACTTACTGTGTGCATATTCTGTATGACTACAGATAGCATTTAATTTTTAAAAATGCTGGTCTCTATCTAAAGTATAGTAAGCCTCTTTTATGTTACTCTGTCTGCTTATGAATGCAGCTTGGCCGTTTGGAGACTTTGCAAATGAGGAAAACGCCCTCTGACCCCATTCTAGCTTACCCAGAAAGAAGTGATTGCCCTAGGACTGAGTAGCCAGTGAGGGAGCAGCACCCTAGAGAGGGCAGGACGAAGCTGCTGCTGAGACATGACCTGTGTTTCAGTTACAGGTGTAGCCCATGGTGCACATACACTACAGCAAAAGGGTGAGCAAACAGGATCTCATCCCCTTGTCTTTTCTGACTTTGAACCCTTAACCAACAAGTCAGAGCAATGCCAGTGCATGTTTCTCTGGAAATACTTAAAAAAAAATACTGTGGTACTTGTTGGCAGTGACAGTAAATGCTTTTGAAATTTACCACTGACCATTTTAAAACCAGGAACAACAGCAAAAAGGTATAGCTTGGGTCTGTTGTGTTCTCAAGGCATTTGGTTTCCTCAGAACTCAGGAGTGGCCTTGGGGTTACAGCAACATGCTCAGTTGTGGATGAGGGAGGAGCAGGTAACCTGCTAAACTGGCGCAGTGGTGAGATCCTTGTAGAGGGTGGTAGAACGCTTGCTTGATGGTGCACAGACCACAGACCTGACAAAGTCAGGGTTACAGGATGTTACTGACAGTTGCTCCGTGGCTGAAGCTGTCATTTACCATGTTAACTTGACAGTATTATTTAAAATTATTCATGAGGCAAGCTTGAGTGAGCTTTTAGCTGGGGGTTGAGGAAGAGAAAGCATTTTGATTACACTTTTTCTTTCTCAATTCTCTTTGCTTCTTGCCAGGAGATGTGGATCTTCATTTTTGCACATTCCTTATAGTGAGATAGACAATAGGAGTTCTAGATTAAAATATTTGGATATCTGGTTAATCTCTCTTTCTCAGTAATTTATATGTGCTGGTAACTAATTTCTTCTCTTTATCATGCCATTCAAATGTTACTTGTTAGAACCAGTGGGAAAATAGAGAAATCTTTGAGCAAAGTTTTTATCTTGAATAGCCACTTTTCTCCTTTTCTACCCTTTTTTTGGGGGTGAATAAGAAGTTCTCAGCCATGCTTCATATCTGAAATCATTCTTGACTTCTTTTTGATGACACAGTGCCCTTTTCCAATTACACTTTCCTATTAATAAGTGCAAGGGAGACAAAATACTAGTGCTGCGTTTTCACCTGTCTGCCTTGAGAGATCCTGTGCTGGGTTTGAAGTGGGCTAGCCACCATCTTGCCACTTGGCAGCCAAGAAGCCAGTGGCAGCATGGACTCCATGCAGGCATTTGAGTCCACAGCTGAGCCAAACTGTGTTGTGGTTTTGGTTGAGAGGGATGTGAATCTCCACTGGATTTTTATAGTGCCTGCAGGAGGCAGAAGTTCAGTACTCGTCCTTCATGAAGTACTGGATCTGCAGAGAAAAGTCAGTGTTGCTGTTTGTTCTGTTTTTTGCTCTAGATACCTGCTGATTCTTATCCAGGGGCTTGCTTGCCTCAGATCCAGGGAAGAGGCCGTTTTTAATTCAAGACATGTAACAAATTACTGGCTTGGGTTTCTCCAGCTGTGAGTTGGTGAGCTCTGCAGCCCTTTGCAACATTTCTATCTCTTGCTGAAGTGGTAGTGATATGTACATTATGGGGCGTGATCTAAGATTTAGTTACTTAACATCCATTATTAGGTGAGAGATTCTAGAGAATCGCTGAATATTGAATGAAGATGTGTTTGCTGAGGAAGGAAGAGGACTTCTTCCAAACCCATGTTCGCTGTGTAACAAGGTCCAGCAGTACCTTAACTGCTTTGGAGTCTCCTTTGTCCTTATGCTCCAGAGGTTACCAGGAGATATAGCACCACAGATACTTGAGCTGTCCTCCTGTCTGCTGTTCTGTTAATTGTATTTGGAGATCAAAGTTAGAAATAGCAGAGTCAGGTCATTGTGATAACATTTGGAGAAAGAAAGAAAAGGGCGTAAGACCAAACCAGGCCAAAACACTTACACTTTTCCATTTGAGGGAGAAGGCAAAGAAAAGGGAATGTTTGGAGGAAGCTGTTTAATTGGTTTTCTTCTCACATCTCCTACTTCCCTGCAGTGCCATTCACTCTGTATGAAAACCATCCACTTTCTTAGTGCCCTCTTTCAAAGATGGCACTGTGCTGATGCGTAAAAGAGATTCAGCTACAACACTACTAATGTTGGGTTTCTGTAATTTTGTAGAGCGTGTGACTAGATACAAAGTAGGTGCCTCTTCTTGAAATACACATCCGCAGTCTTGAATAACACAAGGTTTGAAAGTCTTTGGGCATAAAACACTCCCTGTAAGCTTGTCTCAGTGTGTTAACAAAGGATAGATTGTCTATTCTTATACTCAATTTGACCAGTAGACTTTCTGTCCTGATTGCAGAAGGCTGTTGCAGTCTGAACATGTTGCTTATTTACAGTTTTTATCAATACTTTCTGATTTCTGCTGGAAAGATGTATGTTTTCTTTCTGTCTCTCCTAAATATCTAAAACAACAGCAAAATCAAGCATTGATGAGGCTTTCCTGCTTATTTGCTGTATTAAATATCCTTGGCAACTTCATCCAAATGTCAAGGGACTTTTTATGTCAGAGTTATTTTTTATGTATTTATTCTTGAAAAGCAAATTGTGTATAAGCTCTTGGTTTAATTAATTCAAGAGTGATACCCTGATTCCTTTGCATCTCCCTGCTTTAAGTCTTTTCTAGAGGTGGAAAACAAAGCTAATAATGTGTCTTGAATGTGAAGAACATAAATAGAACATTTTCCATTGGTGTCTACAAGGCAGTTAGTTTTCTTACCCCGACAAAGTTCCCTGGTTTATCTCCATAGACTAGTGACACCGAAAAATTCATCCTGTTTCAGTTGTTGGCGGCATAAGAAAAAGTCTTACAATTGTGTGCCTGTGACATCCTAGAAATTTCTGCGGCATGGTTTCTTTCTGACATTTTTTCTAAAACCACAATCTACCAAGGATGAAAGTTGTTCTTGTTCTTGGGTTTGATCATGTATATAGAGATGTAAAAAGCAACGCCACAAGACTGTACAAGAAGAGGATCCCCATGAGCATACATGTGGTTGCTTTTTTCTTTCTGAGGTTATAGGTTTCTGTTTGAGGATGAGTTTTCAAACATGTATACAAGATGCTTTTAAAACTAATATTAGCAGCCTTGCTATTATACACCTTAAGAACCTTCATCCATGAAAAAACATGAGACTTGACTTTGCAGATACAAATGTCTAGCTTCTTTGCATATGCAACATTTTTTTTCAAATATTTTTTCAGTCAAATGGACAGAGAGGCCTTATGAATGTAGGAATTATCTTTTGTTCTTTGTTTAGTTGCTGTTGGCTCTATTTTTGTGCTTGGAACTCAGGTGTGTATTATGTCTGAAGCCTTGATTTTTTTAACATCTCTTTGTGTAGGTGAAAGAATCCTGAGGTAATCCTAGTTTACGCATTTTGAAAGAAAAAATGCAGCTGTAAGTATGCACTGCATTAAGGGTCAAGAGGGTTTTTTTCAAGCCTGTGACAGACCTGAAAATCTGTAGACACAGGAAATGCCTCTCTGTATTATTGTAAAGCAAGGCAGAAAGCTCTCAGGTGGATGAGATGCAGCTGCCAGGATCTGGGGCTTGGAGGGAAGCTGGTGCAAGTTTCTGGACTATGCTGTCGAGGGATTCCTGTGAGACCTTGGATAAGCTACTTTGACTGCTCTCTGCAGCAAGATGGGAGCAGTGGTGTGGGCGCTCTTGCACCACTGGGCTGCAGGACAAGGGCAGACAAGTGCTTCATGTGTGTGGTGTGAGTGACTCAGCATGGTACCAAAGATATCTAGCACACACGGAGGGTACTTCATAGGGGAGTGTTGAAGTTGCAGGAGTTTCAAATCTCTCATTGCTTGAAGTCACCAAAGTTGGTGCTGTCAGGACATGTTGCCTTGGCTTAGTAGTTTCAGAATCACTTTTCAAAGAATGGCACCTAATGTTTGTACCAAAGTAGAAGCATAGTGTGGATTTTTCTTGAGCTGCAGAAGGTAGGACTCTTGATTCATCTCAGTTCAGCTGTTTTTTTTCTCTACTAGCAAGACCCATGTTTCTTCTGTACCAGGAAATGACTGATATACCCAGCAGGAAACACTCTGGTTTGTGAGAGATTCTTAATGGTCCACTAAAGCTGAAACAGAAGAGGTGCATTCTGTGCTGTCCCCCTTGGAAAGAATCTGGTCAGCTGGATGACTTGTACTGGGTTACAGTCCCTGCCCAAAATCTATTTACATGATTTAGCCTGTGGTGTTTTTTCATGTACATTGGTTCTAAGCAGAGACTGGAAAAGAGACTTTTCTTCTCCAGGGGAGGAACTGGGTATATTTCCATGTTTCACAGAAACCAGACAGGGAAAGAGAACTAAAGAAAGAGTATAAGTTATGTATAAATTGGTCTGACTAAGCTCTTTAACCACTATGCTCTTACACAGAAGTCTGTCTGATCTCCACTCTTTTTTTTCATGTGTTGCTGCTGTATTTTATGTCTGAATAAAATGCTAGCGAAGATTCTCCGCTGTCTGGGGAACATGTCTGGAGAAGCACTGAGTTGTGGGAGTTGCAGGGACAAGGTTTTTGCAGGGCTGAGTTGTGAGCCGTGTGACAAAGAACTCGAAAATTATTAAGCCAGAAAATTGCAGGGTTAGTTGCCAAATTAAATGCCAAAAAGCAGGGTTAGTGGGTAGCTGCAGTGCTGAAGGTGGAAACTGGTATGCACTTTTGGTGACTTCATAACTGTGTTGTTCTTGAGAGGTGGAACTAGGGGCTGAAGACTGTAGTTTGGGATTTTTCTGGTAATGTGCTCTTTTTTTTTTAGGATGCAAAGCTACATTTACATAGCTGTAAGTAAGGGTAGAAGCCCCCATGTGCTTAGGTACTCTAGAAAATCCTCTTGAGTATTCTGTAATTCTGCAGAATTACATGTCTAGTGTGTTAAGAAATTTTTTAAAATCCCATTACATATCTTCTGGAGACTTCACCTGTGGCTTTCACTGCTTCAGATCTCTGTCTGGGAAGTGGAAGTAATATTGTTTCCTGAAGCATTGCCCTTACCACAGGGGATTGTTTGGAGAGCAGAGTGTTAAGAAACAGAAGGTGAGATGCTATTACATGGGAGTCACTTAGAAGTGGCTGTGTTTATCTAATAGAGTGGTATGCTTGGGGCAGAGTGCTCTTTCCCAAGACAGTTTTGTCCTCCTTTTTCCCATGTGAATTCTGCTATCTTCTGTTCCGGCTGCAATTAACAGGTTCCAGTAATGTATCTTTCAGTGGTAGTGCAGTCAGTGCTTTGGTTTGTATTGAGGAAGTTTGCCTGTGGTAGTCCACCTCTCAGCCTCTCTTCTCCATTTGGACAATGGGGTTTTTTATCAGGGTGGGATGTTTTGGGGAAAACCAAAACAAAATTTCTTACCTTGTGGTAGTATTCATGCGCCCTGTGCGCCCAAGCCTTTAACTTGCGTGTGTAGCCTCGCAGGAGTGGTTGCAGCACCATAGGATCTTGGTTCTCTGGTACAAACAATTACATTGTAAAGTGACGGATAACAGGGAGTTTGATACACTTTCCTGGGCTGGGTGGTTCTATGTGGAGCTGTGCGGAATTAGTCTGAGGCACGATCTTGGTGTAGCTCTCAAATAGATAGTTTCCCAGTCTTTTTTTAACCATGATTGTATTTTTACCTGCCCACTAGACATTCCTCAAGGCTCTTACTTGATTTATTTATTGCAGAGGTTGAAGGAAGAAAGGTGATGACAATGAGAGATGTCAAAAGATTAGGCAAACCAGCTTCATATTCAGTACTGAGGATCACAGCTTTGACTGAATCATCACTCCTCAGTATATGAATACCTGACACAAGAGAAGCTGTAAATGTAATTTGAGCAAAAATGCAAGTTGAACTTCTGAAAAGAAGTACTAGTCTAAGGACTCTCTTCAATACAATATAAAAGAAAGGTTTGATATCTGGTTCTCTCTGCAACACTGCTCTGCTTTTCCACTTTGGTGAAGCAGTGGAATTCAGGTGGTAAAGCAGGTCACTTTCTGTATTCGAGCATCAGTTTGCTTCTACCTGTTGTGGTTACCCTTCCTCAGAAGGGAGTCAACTTTGGGTGCAGAACAGCTATGAATTTAACAAAACTATAAAATCTCTCAGTGTACAGTCTAGGTTAGTCAGTAGAGCTGGAGAAAGTCTTATTTACAACCATAACACAGGTTATGCAGTGGATATTGAGAGTAATTCTGTATTTCTTTAGACTGCAGAAAAATGACATCTATTTTGCATACTTTGTTTACAGATACAGAGTTAAAATAAAGTGATTTTTGGTGCATGTGGGTGGTATTTAAGCGTATGACTGAAATACACACAGGTGTGCTTGAACAGACTTGCTCAGGTCCTAATAACTGAAGACTTGGCAAGTTTTGACTGTACTGAGTATTTATCCAGCTCCTTGGGTTATTCTGTAGCTAGTTTAAAGCAACTTCAGTTTTGTGTTCAGGACCAGAAGTTACACTAGTGATGGTAAAAGTAATTGTATCCCTTCTTGGTGACATAAAAAAATAAATGTTTTCTCACTTCTCTTTCCCTTGCTTTCGCCCACACTTGGTGTGTTATAGTAGTGAAAATGGACTTATTTCAATATATAAATCAGTAATTCAAAACTGATTTCATTTTATATTGAAGTATATTATTTTCCAACTTATTCTCACGTCTTCACTGAAGCTCACACAAAAGAAGCACAGTCTGAGCTATCTGCTTGTCATCAAACATATTTTTCATCCTACTCCTCCCAGCATTTTCTGCTTCTTTTGTGAAAAACAGATAATGATTTTACACAAGCAGATTTGCAAACTGTTGGTAGGTAGTTCAGTGATTTTAAGTTTCCTTTCTTGTGTTTCTGGCAAATTTCAAATGCAAACAGAATAGCCCAACTAAGCCTCTAATTGTCATGGGAATCTGCTATTACAAAAAGGCGTAATTATCATAGTTTCTGCAAAACAAATTTTCATAAACCAGAATATATCCAACCTCTGTGTATTTTTGTGGGTAAAGTGTTAGGATTTGAATGAGTATTTTTCATGTAAATGCTTGCCTGAAACCTTTTTGATTAAAAGAGTGGCAAGATTACAGACCTAGCAAGCTAAATATGAAATTAACAAGCCCAGAGACTGCATTTTGGTAAACCATAGAATTATTCCATGTCAAAAAGCCAGAAATCCATTAAATCCACAACAGGCAGGGCATGCAAATGTGGTTTTGCTGTCTCTCATTCTGTCTGCTATGACTGAAAAAAACATACATTGTTTTGTGAGTGTGGTTTTTTCTTCACAGTTTTGACCACAGTATTTAATTTCTTCATTTGACCAGTACTGACTTGGTATGTCTGCCACTAATTTGCACTAGTTTATATTTATTTATTGTTTCGAATTCACTGTAAAGTTGGATAGTGGTGATTTGATTTACCAGATATCTAACAGGTGGCTCTAAAGGCTAGTTGAAACTTCAGGCTAAACCAATCATGATACTAACCTGAGAGGTGAAAAGATTAGGATATGATTGATACCAGTGTGACTTGGTGGCAGTGTAGTGGAGGAAGTGAAACAGGGTGCCTTACCTCACCCAGAGAACTACTGGTATCTCTATTATTATGAGCAGCTGCTGCATGGTCTACTCCCTTAACTGTGATTTTGTTTTCTGACTCAAAGGAGTGCTCAGAAAAAGTCTCACCTTGCAGATTTCGTGTGTCTAGGACTGAAGTCTTCTGTGCACTTTGAGGGCAGAAGATGGCAGTGGTAATGTGAGGGGTGATCCTGCATGTGGGTCAACCCTGTGGTAAGCTGGGCCTGGGATGGTGCATATATTTGAAAAAATGTAATTGTTTCATTTGGAAGTGGGCTCTGCTTCAGTGTGGGTAAATTCATTGCTTAGTTTATCACATGCCCGCAAACATCTTCTCACTAGAAGGATGGTGCAAGAAGGAGTAACTGGATTAAGGGCTGCATCTATGGATTAGGCATCTTCTCTGCCTAGTGCATCATCATTGGTGAGTGTGTAATCAATGTTTCTGGCCCAGACCTATATATAATAGAGGATCATCAGTGTGAAACTGGTACAACTTTGTGAAGGAATAGTCTTCTGACTAATGCCTCTATTAAAATTAACATGTTTAAGGAAAACTGCTTTAATCACATGGTTAATCTGTTTAGAGAGTTATTTACCCCCTATATTTGATGTGTTTACCCTGTTCTAGGTGCTCTTATTAGAGTTTATAGGTGTAGTGTCATGAAAAGCACGTTTAACATGTGGTCTGTCTTGAGTATTTGTCTGGAATTAATCCAGTTCATAGCTCTTCACAAAGGGTGGTCCTACAGAAGTTACACACTGGAAAATGTTTCATGAAATCCAAATTTCCTAACCAGATAGTTCTTCTTGCTCTAGTCCTCCTGTTCTGCTTTTTATGGCATTGCCTTAAACTTTGCTTTTCTACAAAAAGTTATTTTATGTTGAAATCCCTTTTGGATGAAGAGTGTGTGAAAACTTCAATAATGCTGATGTAATTTAAAGATAAATGCCATTAGGTGTTGCTTGACTCAGATTCTGTCTTTTCTGGTAGGAGTTTTACTAGTGAAATGCAATTCAAATTAATTGAACATCAAGACGTACTTAGTGTATCCAGCTGTCTTGGAAGAGGGAATTTTTGGGAACATATTAAGCATGCATGTCTTACAAATGTCTTAGCATTTGCTTTGCAAATATGTCTTCTTAGGAAGGCTGAAAAGAGAATTGTAAACTACCTAATTATTTTAGAGGTATTTCTCTAGTGAAACTACCACTTGTTAGGTATTCACATGTTAAAGGCTTAAAAGACTTATTCTTTCATTGTCCTTCACTTAGGAGGAAAAATAGCAAGAAATCCTAATTGCAGAAATGCTGAAATCGGAATAGTTATTTTCAGCAGAGGTAGTTGTGATGAACAGTCCTTAAAATTATGAGCAATGACAATTCATAGCAATATTTTCTTCTTGATAGAATTTGGAAATACGGTCTTTTTTTTGTTGTTGTTCCTCTTCAGAAAGCAGTATTCTGCTGCATCAGGAATCCCCTCCTGTTGAGCTGGTTGCTGCAGCAAGTCTTTTACTTAAAAAATGCAAATAGGAATCAGGATCATCTGAGTGTGAGATAGTACTGAGATGTGTCAAGTATGGAAGGTCCAGTCTTGCTGGCTATTCTGCTCAGCTCCCCCACTCCGTGGCACCATCCCTTGTACCCTTAAGGCATCATAAGGGCCCCAGAGAAAGGAAACTGGGTGTGTAAGTTCCTACTGACAAGCTGCCATGACCTGCAGGGTACTGAAGTTTTTAGCTGGTGCTTCTGTAGGTTTGTGGCATTGCCATCTCAAGTATGAGGAAATCATGAGCCAGTGCCTGAAGCTGAAAGTTGTGTTTAAATTTGGAGTGAAAGGAAATGTGTCCCACATATATATTCATAGTATTTTAGTAAACTTTCACTTGTAGTATGTTGTTTAACAAACAAAAACTCCTTAGATCAGAAAGGGAGATAGGTGTCTTTAATGTATTCTGCTTCTCAGATGAGCACTCTATTCCAGCAACTGGAATTTGTTAGAGTATGAATCATTTCTTTATCTTGAGAAAGAATTATTAGCAGGTATCATACTTCAGTTGGTTTGAAGTGTGAGAGAGTAACACCTTATTTGAGTTTCTGTCTTCATAAAGATTCAAAATCGAAATTTGAAAATACCATTGCTGCAGAATCCACTGCACTGATTTTTCATCTCTTTCAGGGATGTTAAAATTGTGCTGTTCTGTATTGGCTTAAAAGGGGCAATATTTTTGTCTATTGTTTCAAATACTAAAATCTGTTGTGTTAATCTAAAGAAATTTTATCTGAGTATTACTCATTTTCATGGTAATGGCTATGAGTTAAAATGTTGTTTCCTTTAAATAAAAACCTTCTATCTTTTCATTTTTGAGCTAATTGACTGCTGTTTGTGATGCATTGAGAAATTGCTGGGTAGGAAGAAATGGGTAATTGAAGGTAACACACAGCTAAGTTTCCAAGCACTCTGAGAATTTTTATAAATGGAATTAACAAGTCTACCAAATAGATCAGTGTTTATTCTTAATATTTTGTTTTCTGGAAGCAAACACAATAGAGTGTGACTATCAATGAATCAGACAAATTGTGGACTTCACCTTTCCTAAACTGAAGGGCTGAGGCAGGCAGAGGAAACCAAAGGTGGAAGAGAAATAGTAGTCTTGTTCCTGATGCAGAAGGACTGTCTCCTGGCTTCCAGATGAGTTTGGAAGAAAATAAACTTGAGTTCAGCAGTCACATTTTATTTCTTGCTTTTATGGGTGACTTCTGATTGCCGCTTTTATCAGTTTATTGATTGGTTTTACGTAGTTCATTAAAACCTGTAAGAACACAATACTTGCTGGAGAAGCTTAATTTTCTTTCTTTGTAGACTGTTGTATGTTGCCACTGGTTGCAGGGCTTTCTGCACATATCAGGACTGTAAAGTGTAAGTTTTTTAGGTGTGACTAGAAATCTGTCACAATTTTTGCAGTTCTCAACTCTGGTAGCATGTTCTTTTCTAAGTGATTACCATTTGAAGCATGCTGCTCCAGAGTAAGCAGTGTAGCCATAATATAGAGAGTGGATGCAAGATAACAGGTACCTATAGCTATTTCTGAGTCTTCCTTTTTATATATTTGCAGACGAAAATGAATTTCTGGCAAGGGTCAGAAGTGGACGTTGACGGTTCCATTTTGTAGTGGGAAAATTACTGCAGTGTTTATGGTAACATTATTTTTTTTTAAATCAGAACCCTCTTTTGTGAGCACAAAATATGTACATTTTAAAAGCATGGTTTCTTTTAAATTAAAATGCTACATATTTTCACCTTTTCCATGAAATCTTACCCCCTTAATATTCTTTCAAAGCAGTTAAGCCCCCCACCTCAAGTTAAACACAGACCGACAGAGAACAGGTTTTTGCTCTCTCAATCTTTTCTTGTCTTTGTTTAATTTTTTATGATATAGCATTAAAACTACTGATCTGCAGTATTCCTTTCTGACTAGTTTTCCTGTCTCCCCTGTGAAACAAAGTGTAAAAACACTTGTGATGCAAATAAATACATAGGAGACTTTTCTTCCCCTAACTAAATTAAAACTGTGCATGTTGCTGCAAGGACAGGCTCAGACTGGCTTGTGCCATTTCCAGCAGGTGCAGAATTGTGGTCAGACTTTGGCAGGGAATGAGAGGGCAGAAACTGAGTAGTAAGATTGTGCATGTGCTATTGTCTTTCAGCAGTTACAGGAAAGATTAAAATGGGAAATCCTGAACTAATTGCAGCTAGGGAACAGATGCAAAATACTGAACTTGGAGCTGAAACTGCCTTAGTGTGGTGCCATAAGTCTGTAAGTTTAAAACTTTTTTTTTCCTGTATATTATTTAACTGTGAAGTCACAGTTTAAAAATTGCTAGAGAGTGATGGAAAGTTTTCATCCCTATGTAATGAAGACATGTTTCACAAAAAAAGTATTGCTGTGAAGTGCTGAGGATTGCTTGCAGGTGAAGGCATAGTACCTTAAAGAGGACTTCAAAGCTCTGCTGACAGAAACAGCATTTCCTGTGGCAGTGTCCTTTTACTCATTTCTGTCTGATTTTTCAGCAAGTGTTTCCTGCTGCCTTTGAGGAAGGGAAATTGAAGCCAGTCTTTGTCATTTCAAGTTCCACTTGCAGCCCTTTTTTGGATGCTCTGCAGGTATATTTATCGGGGTAGGGCAGGATGCAGCTTCATGGCTGCCTGAGCAACTGAAGAACTTTGGTAATCTCCAGGCTGTTCATTTCTGTTTCTTTACTTGCTGGTGTAACTTGATTTTAACAAAATACCATCAACTTCATCAGGTGCCAGGCTTGATGCATGTTTATATGTCACCCTACTTGACTTGCTTTTTATTGTCTTAATCATGAATGATTCAGGATGTATTCTTTCGTGCTCAGTTCAGCTCCATGTGATTCTTGAGACGCTAAATAAAATCTGTGTCTTATCAATTCACTTCAGCAGCCCACAGAGCAGTATGTACATTAGAAAATTGATTTTGAGAAGTCTTCCACTCCAGTTTATTGCTTATGCTGCTGTTTGTAGTATTTTTTTTGCAAAATAGGCAAATAAATTAACTTAGGAAACACTAAATAACTTGCAACGGGATAGTTACATCCCTTTATGAGCTTTGCTGGGATGTGTGTAAAAAAAGTTGGTAGGAAAGTGAGGTGCAGAATGGTACTTGTGGTTATTTGGCAGTCTGGTGGTGGTGGTTTAGCAATACGTGCATTGCTAAAATTGTTTCTCCTAAACATCAGCAATTGGCTTGGTGAAAAAGATCTTTTTTATTTAGTGTCCTTTTTACCACAGAAGGTAAGAAGGTCTTTTCCCTCCACTTGCTTTCACTACAAGGGTAGGCTTTTTGTGTCTTGGTTTCCAAACACCATTCCTTTAGGGCTGAAGAGAAATTTCATATTCAAGGCTTGTAGTATTTCCTCCAGTTCTGTAGAACTGGAGTAAGCATTTCCAGACAAAAGTCTGTGATTAAAACAAAACACATTCTTCTTTATGAATGAAGAGTTAATTTTCTGTGAAATACTAAGATTAGCTTTTTTGCTTGCTTTATTCAGAATCATGATATGTTTCATACAGTGTAATAACGTTTTTTTGTTCTCACTAATTTGTGAAATGCTTGTTTAGGGTGTGTGCATGTGTTCTTGGTAAGCACTTAATAAACTAGATTGATCTTTTTGGCAAAGGCTGCATTGTGTAGAACAAATTAAACCTGAAATAACAGTTGTTGCAGATTATTTTTCTGAAAGCGTAATTGCATATATTCTTCTTCCTACTGGCTGCTGAAATGGGTTTCCCAATAATGTTTTATTATTCTGGTTTATTTCAACAATACATATATATAGTAGTTTTGTTTCCATTCCACTGACAAACCTAGAGCCTCCAGTGGTAATTCTTTACCAGCAATTTTTTATAATTGTAATAACCATGGAACTTTGTGAAATATAGTGGAAATATTTTACCAAAGTTTATGTGCTATAAATAAAATCCCAATTTTCTTTTTTCCACGGGATCATTTTTGGGTTGTTTTTTTTCCCCAGGAAAAAGGGAGTGCAAATAGATATTTTTGAGCAATGAATTTATTCTGAACTCTCTATCTGTTAGAACATTTCTGAATGCTTTAATATCTGGAGTTTATATGACTCTTGCTTCTTTTTTAATCTCCATCAGTGCTAAGAATTGGGACATATGCTAAAATGCTAATTAAGGCATGTGAACATATTTAACTGAGTGCTTATGCCCTGTTTCAGCTGTGTGTGTCAAGTGTAAATTGACTTAAACCACTATGTTGCCATCCTGAAAGGGGTTTAGGATTCTAATGGTCCATCAAATGCTCCTCTTTTCCTACAGCTGATAGCTGTGGAGCCATGGTTGTGCTCCAAGGACCAGCTTTACTGGGTCACCTCAAGTGGCCTAAGGTATAGTCTCTACAGCCTTTGAACATTTTTCAGAACTCTTTATAGGCACTTGTGAACTTAAGGTGTCAGGTTTTTGGGTGTATTTAGGAAATAAGTACCAATTAACTGTCAGGTCAAAAAGATTTCACTGTCTGAATCAGAAACGTAAGCTTTTGCTGTGGTGTTGAATCCCTGCAACAATCCCTGCCTCCCTAGACTGTTAACTGATATGGGTCTTCATAGCTTTACTGGGATCAGATTCAGTGATTTTATTGTCATCTCTTCACATGCAGAAAAAAAGAAAAAAGTTAACATTGTAGTTAATAAATATTTAATCCTTCTCTTTTAAAATGATGTCATGTAGGTGTCAATGAAAAGAGATCAAAATTCTTAAAACAGGTGTCTCCCAAAGGATGCAAACAATGCAAGCATGCATTACATAAGCAAAAAGGCTATTTGAGCACAAGCCTTTCCTTTCTGCCTTTCCTTCATCTTTTCTGGTCCCATGCTGGTGTGTTTTTATGCAAAACCAAGCATCTTTTGTGTTCAGGGAAGGGAGTAATAGAAGTGTCGGTGTTTGTTAACAGATTTGACAAACTGTGGCAGCAAAAGCTATCTTTTTTATATTTTGGCATGAACAGTCACCCTTTTATTGGGCCATTAATGCTATTTCAGAGCGTCACGCTGTATCCACAGGCAATAATTTAGCAGTTGTTTATCAGGAGCTTTCATAAAGCTTTGAATGGTATTATAACATTCAGTAACACTAACAACAGCATTTCAGAAAACGTGCCAGTTTACATGGGATATCCATGAATATAGTTGTTTGGGAATGCATGACCCACATAACCTATAAATGTAATTGGAATTTACAGTGCTGGCATAGGCTGATGGATAGCAGATTAGAGCCCTGATTAACCATGTGATTCACAGGCTGGGAATATATTGTCCTAAGAAAGATTCATTAGATGCAATCAGAATTTCAAGTGGTCAGATGAAATTCAAGTATGCTGTTTGCTTTCCTTCCCCCTCACCCCCCCACCTTGTGTTTTTCTTTTTAGGTTGCCCTTGTACTCATTTATTTATTTATTTTATTTCCAGAGCTGGAAAATACTACTTTGATGAATCTGTTCCTCACCCTAAAGCTGTCTGTCTGTTATTCATCAGAAAGCAGGTCGCAGTTCAGTGAGCAGAAGAAAAGATTTTAATAGAAGCTGTGCCAAGGGCTGTAATGCATCATTTTAGGGCCCTAATTACATTACAATGACAAATATCAATGGTGACAACAGCAATAACCTACATCCTTTAATGGCTGTGCTGGAAAAGGAGTTTGGGCACTGCGCCATCGGATTGGACTTGGTTTCAAAACACAGGCCATTAGAAGTGTGTGTGTCCACAGCGTTGCTGGCTGATAACTGCAGCCCAGTGGAAGGGCCTGTAAATAAATGAAGCCTCTCTAAAGCCTGGTCCTGTGGGAGAAAAGAGGTAAAACTAGATGACTGTGGAAGCAGCCATGTTAACAAGGCAACTTTGCCTTTCTGTGTGAGGAATTGGATGCCTGGTTTTATGAAATCATACTTTCTCCTTCCCTGGCAGTTAGACTGATCGTGAAAAACCCATTGACCTGACGCCTAACAGAAAAAAT
The DNA here is from genome assembly GCF_022539315.1 of Serinus canaria. NCBI lineage: Eukaryota > Metazoa > Chordata > Aves > Passeriformes > Fringillidae > Serinus > Serinus canaria. Next base: position 40,704,577 of record NC_066343.1, on the reverse strand, counting down.
AAATCCTGAACTGCTCAAATGTAGGGTTGTAAAAATGTGCGTGAGTAGAAACATGAATTTGTGCTTTACCTTGTGTTGGAGTTTGTACCTTAGGCAAGAAAGAACGAGTTTCCAGGCTTCCTCCAGAGCTACTAGGAGTAGGTCTACTAAGATGCTAATCTATGCCATCAGTACCTGCACCTTCAAGCTTCAGGGCAGCATCTCAAGAAACCCACCCAACTAGCTTCTGGCAGCTAAGTCCTTTCCCGTTTATGTTTTGTGGCAGCCAGTCAAGCCTGTTGCTGTGGCATTATCTCCTGCAGTCAATTGACGAAACAGTTGAAGTATTGAGACAGAGTGTGCTTCATATTTACCGTGTGAAAATGTCTGGTGTGAGACTTTTCTTGGTACAGAACGTGTACCTTCCTATCATTTGTGCATGTACACAGTGTTTTCCTTTATGCTTTCCGACTGCATGTGGTCTCCAAAGGTAAGCAGTCTGTGTCTCAGTCATGCTGTGTCTCTGCAGTCTGCTGCTGCTCAGCTGGGCTGTTTCCTTGCTGCCTGAGTTTGGGGGATGATAACTGTATGCATAACCATGCAACTGGGGATGCTTTTTGTTAGGGTAAGTGAAGACTGTTTTAATAAGGAAAAAATGAACATAGCAAGGGTGTTTTGGCTTTGTTGTGATTGGCCTAGCAGAGAAATGCTGCTGAGGCATGTTTTGACATCACTTGAAGCTGTTTTAGCTATTTTTCTTCTCCATAGGCTGAGCTGCGTGCTGTCTCCATCAGCTCACTTCCCTGCATACAGCATGAAAGGACTCATTCTGCACTGCAGTGCAGGGATTGATATCAAGAGATTTATTGCTGTTGTGTAACCGTGCATATTCGGCCACCTGTTTTCAGTTACTTACAGCTTTTAAAAAACTCTTTTTAGTTGAACGTATTTCAGGTTCGGAATCTGCCAGAGGTGAATTTTTAGATAAATACTGAGCAAATATATTTCAGCCACATTAGCCAGAAGAGCAGTAAAAGGGAGACATAGTTCTGCTGAGGAGAGGGGAGAGAAGGGATCAAAATAAAAACATCATAACTGAAATAACTTGAAGTATCTATGCTTGAGCACCTTACTTGAGAAGAAATGCCTCAAAGTGAATTAAATAAAATTATTTTTGTTGACTAAGCTATATTCTAGCTGAACGGTAATTTAAGGGTTTGATGGGGAAGCCAGTGAAGTTTAACAGCCTGTGTTACCCAGGAGGTCAAATAAGACAATTGTAACAGTCCTTTCTGGCCTTAAAATCTATGAATCTACAAGCTTTTTAAAATTAGATGCTGAGCTCCTGCCTGGCACTTTGAGCTGGTTTTGTTCTCAGTTCCTTAGCAGTGCAGTAAAGGTATCTAGCTGATGTAACTGTGGTAGAAAAGGGGTTTTCCAAAGGCTACCCCTGGGAGCTGTACGGGGCAGGGTTGTGACAGGCCTTTTAAAGATGGGGAGGAGTTGTTTTGCAGCAGAAGAAACCATGATGTGGCTTTTTTTTTTTTTTTTTTTTTTTTTTTTTTACAAAGGCACGTGTTTATGTTAAATGGCAGGTCAGAGTGACTTCAGCTTACGCCAAGACATGGGCACTGGGGAATTTTCTGCTCATGTGGAAAAGCCTTGAAGAATAGAATGTGTAGTTTTCTCACTGGCTTTAGGGCACTCAGGAGATTTCTCAAAAAAAAAAAAAAAAAAAAAAAAAAAAAAAAAAAGGCAGTGTGGCTGGAACCCAAAATTTGGAAATGACTAGACTAATCGTGCTTGAAACTACTAAGAACAGGTACTTTACAGCTGTGCCTTATATTACAGTCTACATTTCCTTTATCAAATACTTTCATTCAAGTAATGCTGTATTGGATTGTGTAGCCTTTCTGGCTGAAGCTTAGGTGCATACAACTTGTCACTCCCTGTGCTGCTCTGTGTAACAAGTAGTTAATAAATTTCCTTGTCAACTAGTGTAGTGAATGCTGTCTGTTTAAAGGAATATTTAAGTTTTATATTATAGATGTATTTGAAATTTGTGGATAATTTAGATTTTTTCTGAACAGGTTATATTGTAAAGTATTGTATAAGGTACCTATGCTGCTGAATAAATAGAAAAGATGTGGTAAACAAATAAAAGAAAAATCATTAAAATGCATAAATTTAATGATATAAGGACTTGCATAAACAGAGAAGACCAGTGAGGAGATACAAGGACAGTTTAACATAGAAATAGCTATATAAAGAGTATATGGGAATCTAGGTGGGTTTCAGAGAAAGGGAGAAGTGTATTCCTAAAGAGCATGTAGTAAGTCGTGTGTATCACACAGTATGCACAAGGGGGCAGAGTTAGTTTCACATGTGCTCTTACCTCTTGCAAGCCATGTCTGCTGGTTACATAGCTCTCTAACTGTAATATTCCTTGAACTCAGATTTATTTTATACGAGCTTCTGACTTTTTACTGCTACTTGTGAGTCTTTCTGATCTACAGATTCTTTTCCAAGTGTTTGCTGCTTAAAAGACAGCACTGCAAAAAGGCTGGAAGGTTTGCTTTTAGAAGAAGGAATGCTAAATTTCATGTTAGTATGTCTTCATTCCATGATTCGTGACTTTGCAAGAGGAAAAGCATTCTCTCTGACTGTAAAATGAGGAACTGATCCTGGTTAGAGTTTAGTGTAAGAAAATTATGATTTATGGTAGGAAAGTCCATGTGGCTTTGAATATTCTGCTTCTGGAGCTGTAATTCTTGTATTATTTAAACAGATCTCCTCTGTCTCTATTGAGATTTTCAGATTAAATATAGAGAATTGATCTCTGACATGAAAATAAAACATCGTGTATTATTAATTTGTGGTTACAGTTGCCACATGAAAGTAACTACTACTATCCAGGAGAATAGATAACAGCAGAAGTGTATTACAAGACTGCAGTATTCCTTTCTGAAATATATGGTAGAATGATTATCAGTAAGATTGTATATTGCACTGCTAATGTTCTCATGATATGCCCTGTTACAAGTAAATGGTGTATTTGTTCCCTTTGCTTACAATGGCATTGCTCTTATTTGAAGTGATCCTTCCTTTTGCGTCATAAAGGGAGAGTTCAGTTTGATACACAGAATTTTGTATATCTTTTTTGTTACATCTCCTGAAGATTCTGTTCTTTGAATTCCTGTGACTGTGTAATCAAAATTAACTGCTCTTTGTATCAGTTAGAAATAGTGGTTTTAAGGAAAATATTTTAGCCAGAAATTACTAGCTTCCTAAGTACATTTGGATCCATGTGCAAACACTTTTGTTATTTTGAGAACATCTCTTGGCCAGAGAATGGCCAGAGTTGAAATAAAACCTCTTTAGGGTTCATGTGTGACAGTCGCATTTGAGAATTTATGTAATTGAACTTCTTTTTTCTTGTGACTTGCAGGCAGAAATTGTCAAGAGGCTGAATGCTATATGTGCACAAGTCATTCCCTTCCTGTCCCAAGAGGTAGGTAGTCATTTGTACTGCTTCTGATCCAAACGATTGCATCATTCTATCTATTACAAAAGTGGGACTTTGTGTTGAGACTGTTTCCTTATGGATCTCTTGGCACTTGTAGAAGACTTTCTGTTGTGCTGTTATCACTTTATCATCATTATCTTCAAGCCTATTGTAATGTCATTTAAATATATTTATGAAATGGAATGTATTGTAATGTCAAAGCCGAATTTTAGTTTAAATATTTTTCTTCAATGTACAATGTAGTTTCTCTTGCAGTTATGATTTTGTGGGTCTGAAATCAAAGACAGCTTGCAAAAATGCTAGAAAGGCATAATTTGTGCTCCATTGTTGGCAGTGAACATTAAAGTTCGGCAGAAACTTCTGTTTTGGTACATGAATAGTGATGTTCAACACAGCAGGCATAGAAACACAGTTTTTATGTTGGCTTTTTTCTCTCTGTATCCCTGATTACTTCCTACCTTAAATCCTTTTATGTTTTTATATATTTGGGGAATATAAACAGTAAATTTAAACTCTCTGTGAGCTAATTTCTCTAACCATTAATTTTCTCCAAATTATGATTTGCTAGTATTATTGTGAGTGCATTGTAGATAATTTAAAAGGCGCTGGGATTTAGGGGAGTAGATGGGAGCTAATGAGGAAGCTTCTGAGCAACTGGTGTGTGTGAAGTAAATAGGAAGTGTGGTTCATTGAAGGAAACCTTTGGTGCCCAATGGCCTCTGTTGTCCACCCCTCTGAAGGAAAGGGACTGGACACTGGGATCTGTCGGTGCAGGTTAGTGTGCATCAGTTTAGCACATGGTTTCATTTCAATACGATATGTAGTTGCACAGACAGAATTGGAAGGCGTATTTTTATGTATTGCATCTGTAAAACGTCATGCCTGAGAACACGATGTGACTTCCTCCTGGCTTTTCAGTTGTTACATAAAATGCCAGTGCTTTTCAAGCAAGCTGCTCAGCTGGCTGCAAATGAGAGGCTGTGTGCTCCATGCTGCTATTCAGCTAATGAGCTTTGTGAATGCCACACGTGTGTGTATCTGTGTGTATTTGAAACAAGAATTATGCCATCAGAGCTAGAACCTGACAGTGTTTGCGAGTGCCACTGTACTCTCTGCCTATTAAGATGGATTTGTGGAAACTAAAACAATGTGCAACGTTCTCGCTCCATTGCTGGAGGACCAGAATTCAAGTCCTTCACAGATCTAAAACAGGTAGCTGCTTTGTACTTTGACTGCTTCAGAGTCTCTATAGGGTGCAGTTACATGGTTTTATTTGCTGTTCAGAGATAGCATACCATATATAGACAGCGGGGAAGGAAGCTTTTCATGTGTCTTGACAGTGCAACTGCCAGTGACTTTTTTTTAAGGAAAATCTTGATGATTTTTTGACCTCTTCAAGTGAGAATACATATTTAAATCAGTATATATTGGCATACACTGATGTGTCAAAAGGGAACTGAGCTTCAGGTTTGAGTATACTAATAGTCTTCGTTTCTCTCTGATTTGTGTCTTTAAAAAGTTAATGTCTTAATGGAAGTCTCTTTATTTCATCATCCAGATTAATAGAGAATTGAATTGCTATATGCTTTTGCTGTTTATGCATTTTACATGCAGTCTAATTGTGGAATAGTGGCTGAAAAATGTGATCAGGCTTCTTTATATTGTGCCTGAGGGAAAAATGAACAAAATACAGTGGTTGCATGCACTGATGGCAACATTATTGCCTCATAATAGCGCCAGGTTAACTTGTCTTATTGCTTGTTAACTTTGTAAGGAATCAATGGCTTGTGATAACTCACTTAGAAGTAAGAAATTGTGGGCAAAATCACTAGAGATCTTGTGAAAAGGATGCATTTATAATACATCACCCTACTGTGTCCTACTGTCTGCTTTTTTCCTAGGGGCAGCCCAGTAAAGTATTCAGTAAATTCTCCAGGCCTCAGTCAGTTTTATTGTGCTGTGCATCATCTAAGCATGTATTTAAAACAAAGTTTCTAACCTGCCTAAACACACAGTCAACTGGTACCTTGTTTTTACATTTATTAGGCAGACTGTAAAAAACAGCACCAAGAAATACAAACTTCCCATTTTTGTAGGAAAGAGTGATTCTGTGGTCAAAAATGTGAAATGGACCTCAGGGGCAATGTGTGTTCAATTTCTGCTGTGGTTTTGGGCTTCCTATTCTGCAACAGTCATTTTCCACCTCTGTGTGATATGGCGAGACACCAGTGTGCTCAAGGTAGTTGCTATTGCATAAAATGAAATGGGTGTAGGTTGTGGTCATTCAGTTAATTTAGTTTTATCTGCTGCAGTTGGTAGATAGTTCAGTGTTCCCATGCTTGAATGACCTAGCCAGTGCAGTGCAATTAATTCTATGTCTATAGCCATAGACAGTGCCTCTGCTAATTGACAGTTCTCAACTGAAGTTGCCAGTTTTAAGTGGGTACGACGCTTTCACAACCCCGTGGCTTTCGAGTTAGGGCTAGTTCCTGTCTGCTCAAGGTGGTACGTGTGGCTGGTTGCAACCTTTGGCTGTTACTGTGGGCAAAGTGCTGAATGACCTCCAGTGTTGGATAGTGGCATTTCTTCACTGTGTCTGGAGATACATATCTCAGTCACCTTCTTTTCAGTAAATACTGTCTGTGTTTGTATTCGTGAAACACATACAAGCTGGCTGATGTACAGAAAATGCTGTAGTTGTGGCAACTTGGAGCTCGGCACTACTTGAAAAAGCTGCTTGAGAAGCCAGTGCTTCTCAAGCTTCCCTGTCAACTTACATGCCTCACTGTAAGCATTTTGGAAGGCTGAAGGAGGCTGTAATAAACTTTTTTGGGAGGGTCACTTTCCATTCCAACTGCCTGTGAACTAGCGAATGACAAGCTAGATGGATTATTTTTTAACAGGTATCTTCAGTTCCCTGTGCACATTAAGGTGGTCAGATATACCTCCTAGTGTAATAAAATGTAAAGCACTAGCATGCAAACATGTAAACATCAAAAGGAAATTCTGCTTGGAGTTTCAAACTTTCTGATATCAGTTGATGGTTTTTCTTATAAGAGGTTGATGTGGACCATAATATGCTTGCTCTTCTTTGTACATACTTCTCCTAGAGGTGTTTCTAAAGTCCAGTACATTTGAATGAGGAGTATGAGATCCATTATGTAGAAGCAGAGCAGGAGTTCTTACATACTGATCGAGAGGAAATAGCTTTTCCTCTGAGATGTGAAGTTGAGAAGACAGAATTATTTGCCTCCATCTCAGACTTGCCCCAGACTAGAGCTAAACAGTAAATGCAAGGAAACTATGAGAGATCTGTAATCCTTCTGCCAAGGAATGCATCTCATTAGCAATTTATGCATGTATTGCTAATAATGCTCTCACATTTTTCTGAAGTAGTTATTATATCTTGTCTGAGTTATGCAGTGACCCAAGTTGTCCCTTGTAGCTTTTACAGTGTGTGCTGTACTCCATGGTAAATGTGTATTTGCTTTCCAATTCTCACTAGTGTTTTTGGTATGGCTTTGTCTCGTTATGCTGTCACTAGATAGGTCTCCCAAGAAGGGCAGTGCTCCAGTTCTTAAGCAAGACCTGTACTACCTCTAAACATGTCATATGACAACAAAATAATACAAGTAAGGATCAGCAGAGGCTGCTTGCTTCTTCAAAGCAAATTTTTCAGTGGGTTTTGCTTTAGATGTCGGTGTTGATCCTGAAGACAAGGCTGTAATTAGGGGGTTTTTAGCACCAGTATAATTGTGTCCTTGCCTGGGGGAATTTCGGCCACTCGCTTGCTGTCAGCACAGCTCCCCCTGTCATTGGGAGTTGTGGAGAGCTCTGACATGGTATAAAAAGCCTGGGAATTTTCCAGCATGTTGCAGTGCCTGTGCATAAGCCAGGGCTGGGTGACAAGTGTGTGTGGTGAGACAGTGTGATGGTGAAAAAGCCTAGATTCTTCTTGTGGTCTCTGTAGTTGTTGCTACACACTGTGAGACTTAAAAGAAGTGCTTTTCCAAAATGAGGCAAAGTACAGGCCCACTGCTCACCATAGAATGCAAAATGGGGAGAAGAAACAAGAGAATAAGTTAGAAAGGAGAAACAGTACTAGTCTGCATGACAGGTGGGGCAGGGTGTGAGCTCAGTGCTCTGGCATGTTAAATGCAGTGCAAAATACTGTTTTCCCACAACTGAAAAAACCCAGATCTGTCATTTGCTTGTGTGCACAGACAAAGGCTAGCATTAAGTGTGTGTGAAAGTGGCAACCCCATGTCTATATTTGGTTGTGGATGAAGTAACTCTTTCTGTTGTTGCTGTTTTTGCTTGGCTGTAAATCGCTGTGTGATCGCTTGATGGACCGGCAGATGTGTACTGCTTGGTTTTAACACAGTGCTGCTTGTTGCTCGTGTGCTGGCTCAGGAGGGTGTTCAGGCACATGTGGTAGGGATTGGGACCATCCATCCTTGGCTACCAATTCAGGCTGGGCCAGCCAGCTGCCATCCTCCTCAGCGGGCCCCTGGGCTCCCTGCCCCCTCCAAAACCTTGGTTTTGGGTTGCAGTGAGTCAGTCCCTGGAGCCAGCTGGGCTCCTTCTTTAGGTGTAGAGATCCCTCCCTGTTTCCAGAGCCGTGGCTGGTAACATGAAGCCCCCAGCCCACCCCAGTTTCAGAAAGACTGTGAGCAGACAGCTCTTCAAAACCCTGCATGGGCTTTCCTGCACCTTTTTTCACTCCGGTGTGTGGTTTTGGTCTGTAACTTGAAGTAGTGCCAGGGTCACTCGACCCTGGATGTTTCTGGGAGCTGAGGAAGTGCCTCCTCTATTTCTGCAAGGAGCTGGAAGTGATGGAAAGGCTAATTACAGACCATCTATTTTGAGTCTTTTGCATACAAAGCCACTGAAGATTAAATCAATGCTAAAGCAGCTAGCGATAGGAGAGTTTTAATAATCTCTACTGTACCTAATTTAGGTTCAGTGTTACTAGGCCCTTGAGTTTTCTCCTCTCTGTGAGGTCTTGATCCCAAATCTATTAGAATCAATGAAAGATGGATTGTGTGACTGTTCTGGCAGAAATCTGAAAGTGTGGTTTTGGTAGTCCATCCCTTCACCTTTTCTTCCTCTGACCTAAGAATGAAATAACATTTTTCCCGAATTCTTCTGTGAGCTATGTGTTTGCTGCAAGGGAACAGAAGATACTCTAACTTTTGTGCAGTTGACTTATTTTCTGAATCCTGGATGCAAATTGCAGTAAGTTCTACAATAATTTTGATAGTTTTAGGCCAGCTTTTGTAGATCCCTTAGACGTTTTTTCTTCTCCTGGGAGCAGAATAAAAGTAAATTGATGTTGGAATTCACTCACATATACAAGAGCTTTCTTTACCTCAGTGCAAAGAGCATTGCCTGTGGTAGGAAAGAGAAGATGACTATAAACTTCTCAGTAAATGATTTTATTTTAAAAAGTAAATATTTTTAAAACTTCTTCTTTGTTCTTTTGTTGTTTGTTTTTTTTTAATGAATTAATGAAAAATTCTGTGGTGTGAATTACTTCTACCAGAAAATAGTGGCGTAATGTTTGTAATCACCCTGTTGACATTGAGAGTTGTGGGTTACCAGACTTGCAGCTATATAATCAATGAAAGCTATACCTGTCTTTAACACGTGATAACCTGGAACTGATAACACAGGAACTTGGTGCTTGTATATCAAAATTTCCTTTTTATCTGGTATCTGTGGCAGGGGTACACTAGATTTTTAATTTTTAAATTCATTTTCTTGAATACTAAGAACATTGTTTGCTGATGTTCAGCCTGCTTTTTAGTCTTCTTATAAGACAGATTGGGCAGATTTTGCTTATACTGGCAGTGTAGTTTTACAAAACTCTGAATGGAACTTCTGTGACTCTGTTTACACCTAAAAAGTAGCAGTATTCTAAGTGGTCTCCAGTAATTTCCCTCATTCACTTAAAAACAAACAAGCTCTAAAACCATTTTCTTCCTCCCAGGAGTGTTTGTTAGTTATGACCTTCATTACTTGCATTTATCTGTTTTTTTTAGTTGGGATCAGAATTTCTTAGTGCCGTTGGTTAGGAATGGCACTCCCCAGTTTAGTGTTCCCACTAAGAAGAAAACCATGTAGCCACTTCCCCCACCACCTTCCTCCATGGGAGAAAAAAGTCAGCGATAATGGGTTTAGATTAAAGCAAATTACTGGAAACAGCCATGAGATAAGGAAACAGACAGTAACAGCAACAATACTAATAACAAAAATGTACAGAGAGAGGCTGATGTAAAAGCAAAATTGCTTACCAAGCCCAGGACCAAAAACCAATGAAAGACAGACCTTCCAGCTGCCATGCGTTCCTGGACCAAAAGCCATTTCTTCTGGAAGCCCAAGAATCCCTTATTTTTGCCCTGAAGCAATGAGATGAGGTGGTGTGGAACAGCCCAGACAGACCCAAACTTCATCACTGCTGCGCAAAAGTAGCTCTGTAGAGGCCAAAACCAGGACATACAGTTATGGGTGGGTTTTTAGGTTTGTTTTTCCTTGCCCTGAGAACTTTTATGCAAGAGGGCTTGTAAGTGAAAATGCTATTTTTTTTTTATGTGTTGCACTGAGAATTGTGAAATCCTACTTTACAGCCTCTCTTTTAAGCCCTTCCTGCAGTGGGGCTTAGGGTGCTCCCTCTGGGGTCCCAGTGCTCTTCACCTAACTCTTGCATTGGTGGTGGTCTTGAGGGTTTGGGTCCTTGTTTTATTTTATGCAACTGCTTGCTTCTGCTGAGGATGCACAGGAGGAGTTGCTGTACAAAATGGTCTTGGCTCCATTCTGCTCACATACACAGCTATGGGGGGGGGGCAAACTTGAATCTTTGGAGGGACCCTCCCAACCTTTCCCTTAAATTTTGTACCTATAAACATCTGGATGTTGGTTTTGATGCAAAGCTGATGTTTCACTGTTACAGTTTTTGCACCTCTCCAGATTGTCAGGACCTCCCTCCTTTTTTTGTTCGACCTGTGGCTGTAAATCAGCGATGTCTCACTCCCACTGCAGATCACACAACTAACTCACAGTTCTCTGTGACCCCTCCTTGCACCTATTTGTTCTGCGTCATGCTGATTCTGCGAGGCTGCCTGTGAAGATTAATTTGCTGCTGGTGGAGGTCTGAACAGCCATGGATCTGGTTGCAGGATGAGAACCTTATTTTGTTTTTAGTTGATGTTTTCAAATAAATACCAGTCAGCTTTCAGCGTACAGCAGTTTTGAATTTAGTGCAGGAATACAGTATCACTCAAATGGATACAACCACTGGAGCTTGTAAACTGTGTCGTTAATTAGACCATGTGTTTGTGATGGACTTTTTAAAGCTATTAAAATTTACATGTTTGGGATTGAAATAATTAGTTCTCTAGCACATGTTTGACAGGTTTGTGAATGTCATTTTAAATTTTTTTCTTATGGTTGGGCTGCTTTGAAATGTACCTAGGAGGAGAGTCTGTATATTCTTCAGTGATGTGGTTGCCATGTGCGTGTTGAAAAGATACACCTTTCTTTTCAGAGAAAACGGGTGGGGTTTATTCATAAAGTTTCCATGACTGTAAGGAAAGAGGCTTACATTTGAAGATGGCATTTAAATTCAAAAGCACACTTTTATGATGAGCAAAAGGAAGACAGTTTCCCATTTAGCCAGGCTGTGAAAGAGCTCTTTAGGAAGCAAAGGTGTAATTCCCAGCATGTGATGACATAAAGATAAAAATCCTCCCCTTGCCTATATATTTTTGCTTATCATCACACAATGTGACTGTCTATTAGAGAACAGTTACTTCAGATCCTGCATGTCTTAGAAAAGCAAATAAAGACAGTACAAGTTAGAGTCTGTGCTTAATAATTTAGAAAACAAATAATTTTATTCTGTTTCTGATTTTCATTTATAGCACCAGCAACAAGTGGTGCAGGCTGTGGAGCGTGCCAAACAAGTGACCATGGCAGAACTGAACGCAATCATTGGGGTATGTGCTCTTTCCATTTTAGCTCTGATAGTGTTTGTAAATAGCTTTTCTTTTTCCTTCTCTCTTGCATGAACTCATTTCCATCAGGTGGGCAAAAGTTGTGGGCAGTGGTGAAGTTCAGTAGCTTGACTTTCATAAAAGCTGGTTACTACCTGAAGACTTTTACTTGCGCTGTGCCAAGAAGTCTAATGGGGTAATTAATGTCTGTGTTGTATCAATTCCCCAAAGCAGGCTCAGTATTTGTTTTCTCCTGGTTTTTTTTTGTTGTTCTATTTAAGTAACATTGTTTCCTTTGCATACCACCTGCCAGTCTGCTTCTGCAGCCATGGTAACAGGTACCCTTGATATGATAGATTTTTTTCCCCATCCATGCTGCCCACATCTTTTTCTGTGTGTTGGTTCAAGACTCTGAGTATTAAGCACACTTTTTATTTTTACATTAAAAAATAGCTGTTACTTTAAAAAAACAAAAAAAGCACCCGCACGAACCAACTAACCAAAACACACCCACCAAAACCAAAATACCCAGACATACAACCAAGACCAGCAGCAGAAAAGCCCATCTCCACTGTGCTTACAGGTGCATGGAGCCCGTCTTGTAAAACCTTTGTGACAGTAGTATTAGCCCAGTACAGAGACTTTATAGGTGTGGGCAGCTACAGTGTTTATATTTTATAGCTGGAAAAGAGACATGACAACGAAAACTGTCTGTTCACACTACATAAAATAAAGGTGAGAAGTCATAGCTTAATAACACATTATTCTCTTGTATAATTATGCTGCTGAAGCAAGCAGTTGTTTTATTCTAATGAAGACACTACAACTGTACTTCGTGTCTTCTGCATCCTCCCAAATGCTTTTTCTTTTGTGTATAGATTAAACATAAAAGTATTTTTCTTTTTTTATTCAGTGTATCAAACACACTTTGAAATGCTAATTATTCCATTTACTTTCATTAAAATTCAAATTGCTGAATGAAGATGTGGATAAGGGTCGCCGAATAATCAATCTGAAGTGAAGATATGGCTTCAATTATGCCTCTGTCTTTTAACAAGGAAATCAGGACTTTCTGATCATTGCTGACAGTAGTTTAGAGCAGCGGTCTGATTGCAGCTTGTTTTTAATAGGCTATTTCTAGCTCTATTTTGTATACCTCTGACCACAAGAAAGCACCGGTAGTCAATTAGAAATTATAAATGGAAAAGAGTAACCCTTATTTCCTCTGAAGTGCCCGTTAGAAGGAAGGGGGTGAATCAGAGCGCATCGTGTAGAATCATGAATAACATTTGTTGTGTGTCTATTATGCTCCAGTGGGGAGAGTGGGAAAGGAATAATTTCCCAATTAGTTTTCATTACCTAACCAAAAATATTGCCTTTTATGAACATTCTTTGCATAAAGTAAGTAGCTAAAGGTTGGCTTCTTTTGTTAAAGCTTTTATATGTGTGTGCTGCATGTGCATTTGTAGCATGCGTGTATATGTGCATGTGTGGTCTTGTGTGTTCATGCACACTCGCACTTCACAGTCCAGCTGTGCATGCTTTTGCCATTCACCTTTGTTTGCATTAGAGAGACTACAAAAAGAAATTTGATTTCTAGGAAAGGAAGCAAGTGTAAAGTGTGTGATGTTACAGATACTGGCCATCACACTAGTTATTTCAATTTGTCCTGCTTTCATGAACCACTAAACCACACAGCATAAAAATAAACAGATGAGACACTTGTCTGGGAGCCTGGCAGTAATTTTGTTGGTCTTCCCCCCACCAGACAGAAGTAAATTTTCTTTTCTCTTCCTGTCTGAATTTGTCTTTTCATGTCAACTGAAATTCTATTGTCTCAAACTTCTCTAAACTTGCAGACTCTGGGTTTGTGCATTAAAGTCGGTCAGTCCTTGCCTCCCTCACAAGCTTGATTTTTCCCTGTCTATTTTCACTTAGCTGTTTTATGTTGACTTAGGAAATTCTGTGTGTTCCTCTTTAATTTTAGAAAAACAGGAGCAATACAGACTGAAATCGAGTACTCATTAGGTTTATAGATAAGTAATGTCATGCAGTCTTTTAGTGATTAATTTTTAAGAAATTGAATAAACAGGAGCATGAGTTATCTAATAAGCTTAAGATCATGTTGCAAGAATCCCACAACAGTGTTATGTCTGCACTTAGAGAGATTTAAAGTCTGAAAATGTAGCATGGGGCTATAAAAGGCTAGTCATACTTTTTAAAGTGAATACCAATAAAAATAAAACAAAGAACATAATTGGAAATCATGGCAGTTTTTATGTATCTGATTGTGTTGTCGTATGTTATTTTTCTGTTTAGTAAGTCTGGCAGGGTTTGTGTTCTTTGAACCCTGTGGTATTTTAAAAACTTCCAGTGTTTGTTTAACCCATTGAACTGAGTATCAGACAAAAACAGAAGCAGTATTTGGAGTTTTTGAAATGAGATTGTAGCTTAGGTCTCTGTTTTGTGGGCATCCTGTTTGGTTCACCTCACTCACACTAAACTCTCTTGGTTTGAACAGAGCAAGTCTGGCCTTGAGTTAAAAATGCATGCTACCAGAATGGAGTGTGGCATAAGGAGAGAATTGAAGGTGCACAGATCATATCTCTCTTTGTGTTTCACATGTATATATTTTTGTATGAATGTGCTCTGATTTAATGGAATCTGATGAAGCACCTTTTAACTTTGCAATATTATTCTATCTTCATTGGTAAATGAACCAAATCACTGATCCGTGCAGTTTAAATGCAAAATACTGAAGTGAGCCCAGAACCCAGAGAGACTGCCTGTTCTCCTGACAATAAACTAGTTATGTTTAATGGAATGAAACAGAGTTGTAATGACTTCTTTCACAGGTCATGTTCAGTTTAAAACTATTGATGGGCTCAAACAAGTTAAATATCATCTATCATCCTCTGGAGAGATGCAGTGAGAAAAACTAAACCAAAACTGGGTATTTCATCAGCATGCTGCAGGAGGACTGTAAATCTGCAGGCATCCAGGGTCTACCTCTGGTGTTTTCCATGGGCAGTGTGTTGCAGCATTCTTGCTCAGGGCAGTCTGTAGTGCACATCCAGAGCTACTTTCCAGGCAGGGTGTTCCACGATGAGCAGTGTGATATATCCAGGAGATCTTGTCATGTGCCGTGCTGTCATGTTTTTACACTGGAATCTGCAAGATTGCACTGTTGGAACAGCACACAAATCGTAGTCTTAAATCAGTAATATGATCTAATTAGGAATGATGTTTTCATTTCCTGTATTAATAAATCGAGTCGTCTAACTTTCTTAAAATGTTGGGGTTTGTTTTCCTTAATCTATTATACTATACAATTGGAACATGCTGTGTGAGTGTGGTTACATTTTAATAAGGGAGCCAGGGAATTAACTCGTAACTTTTTAGGAATTTTATCTGTTTAAAATAGTATTTTTTCAACTGTGGTTGGGTGGTAAGGCAGAAATGAAGGCTTGTGTGCCTGCTTATCACACGGAGAGAGATAAATGTACCAAAAACTTAAGAACAGGTATGTGATGGTGTTCAAAGAAAATGCAGTTTAGCACAAGAAATGCTGAACCTCAATTTTTAGCAGTGACATTTTAATGATAGGAAGTCTGCAAAATTATTTGCCATCAATTGTGAAGGCAATAACAAGCCTTGGTGGTTTTTCACACCCTCTGTGTTAAGTGCTTTCAGAATGACAGCGTAAACTGTGTTGGAGAACTCCAAGGAAGTAAAACTGATTAAAATGTTCATGCTTGAATGGTGCTGATGGAATAGTTCATTTGGACTTTCTCTACCTCCTGCAGCTCAAGCTGAAATATTAAAATTCAGTGAATTTAAATCTCTCTCCCCTCAGCTCAGGAAAAAAACATTACATTTTAATAGGTTTAAAACTCATAATTCATTGGTTTGGAGCAGCACTATTAAATCTATTTAAATATTACGTGTATTACTAAGGAAATGATTGAAATAATTCTTTTTCTTTACCATTCTATGCATCTGAGTGAAAAAAAGAATGGCTTTGGTTTAATTTTTAAGCATTTTGTTTTATCGTGCCACTTTTATTATCTTCTTAAAAAAATAAGCAAATGGCAGTTTCTGAAAGAAAGGGCTCCTTCTGTCTTGTCACATATAATTACTATGTTAAAAGGTTTCTTCTTAAATGCACTGTTTGTCACCATTTCTACCCTGCATTTGAGGCCAAGGCGCTTGTTTGACCCATCTCAAAAGGTCCGTAATTTTTGTTTGCTTTCAAAAGAGCGATTGTTTTACAGCTCTGGAGAACAACAGCTGTTTAGAAAACAGGCACAGAAGCCTCTGAAAGCAGTGTGGCACAGATAAGTACACATAACTTGAAATGAAGAGTTGGCCCCCGTGCCTGCCATGATTGCTGTGCTGCCTTGTCTGGGGCTGCAGATGCCAAATGCTGCTTAACATGCAGAAGCATCTCCTGCTCCTCTCAGATGGCGGCTTGTTCCTGGCTCCTGTGTGTGTGCGGGTGCTGTCAGGAGGAGGGAGGGTTTTCTGTTTGCACCAGTACACACAGTTTGCATGGAAAAGTTGTGGCTGCCCACGTGTGTGCACTCCGAAATGGGTGGTGTCAGGGAGGATGAGCGAGGGAAGCTGGAAGAAATGTGTTGTAGCATGGGGACAACAGTCATTTCTTTCTCCAGCCCTTCTGTATTGCTCATTCAAGGTGTGATAAGCAGTGGTTGAAGCTTAAATTCTGTAAAACAAGTCGGTGGTCTGCTGTATATTGTACACAGGTTGTTAAGGTGGGACAGCAGAGGTTGACTTAATCACTATATGCTTCGAATTCTGTTTATTTGTGTACCCTAAAGAAATGTTAAAATTCATTGCTTCCCATTTAATTACTCTTGTTTGCTGATTTTTTATTGAGTGGTGATATGGTCCTGAAAATATTTTGATCCTGCTTAGAGAAATTGATTTGTGGAAGGCTTTTGGGTGAGCACTTTTGGTTTTGAATTATTCACCTGAAGTCTGGCTAAGTTAAAGACACCCTGTGTTTTGATTGCAAGGAGGTGTTTTTGAGGAATTTATCATCTTGTTCCTTTATTCCCATGTGCCAGCCTCAGAGAGAGCCTTGAAGATGAGATCTAATTTAAATAAATCTCCTCCATATGCAGTGTTTTCATTTAAAGGAACTCAAAATTACCTTCTTTTTGGGGATTTTTGATGGAATTAATTGGAATATAAATAATTTCCAGGTTCCATATTGCAGAGGATGGATTTTAAATACTGTCACTGCACTTCAAGTGGGCTGCTACTGTCTTCTGCTTTTTGTCCTATTTTCAGTAGCTGTGGTAGCTAGTTGAATTTATATTGGTCTACCACTATATGAGCAGTCAGTGGTGTTGCAGTGTGAAGTGCTGACCACTTACAGTGTCTCACTGCCAATATGCTGGTGCCAGAGGCCTTTGCTTGTTCTGCTTAACTAAACACGTATGACACAAGCATGTGCCTCGCACATTCAATCTCATCAGGCAGGAGAGCTGATGTTGGCCTCCATATTTCTCAAGGTTTTACACAAAACCTTTTTCTCAAGCTGGTATCAAAGCTGTGTGCTGTGTCTTGTTTTTTTAAATTAGGGTTAATCAGTGCAGATATGAAGAGTCCTGTGGAGAATTTTTGTGATATTCTGTAACACGAACATATGCAATATTTTATTTATGACTTATATTTGTGTGGTTTCACTTCACACGCTGTAGAAATCAGACAATACTGTTGCCAGCTGAGTCTGTACTCCAGTTAAGTGGAAGCTGTTGCCAACCATATACTGATGTATTGTGTGCCATCTTGGTCTATTATATGCTGTGTATTGCCTTCAGTGATAGCTTTATACCAGTTCTCTGGGGGGAAAAAAAAAAGTTTATCTGTTAGGTTTTAAAGTACTGTCAAGACAGGGATTTTTCCAAAAACACTTGATGCAAAATCAGCAATATTTATGTACTCAGTGACAATTCTGTCTATTTAAATAGGTGCCCTTACTGTACAGTATGGCCTAAAGAAAGGTGATATTGTTGCCTACAGCAATGAATGATGACCAGGACTGTATTGTAGAGTGGGTCAGGTAAATGTTTGCATTGCTTCAGGCGGTGAATAATACTTTTCATGTCTTCAATCTTAAATGCAGGACCAGAGCAAGGGCTCTAGTGCTTTACTGTAATGGACAGTAAAGTACTGCATAAGTAGAGTATTTCAAGATGTTAAGTCCATCGATGAAGAAGGAATTTAGGTCTTACACTGTCTGATACTTCAGAATGTTTGTTTTTTATTAACATGACAATTACTTACTTATTGCTTGCTAAATTCTTCACAGTCATGTCCTTGGGTGTATATGAATGCATTACAAACACTGGTGAACTAGCTCAAGGCTTCTTTGTGGAACAGGGGTCTACTGCTTTCTCTGTTATACTTTTTAAAGAGGCTAAGGCAAAAAGAACAAGTGGTCCTTCCACAGTCTTGGGGCTGCAACTTAAATCCAGGTGATTTGATCCTGGTCAAGACCTTCCTTTATCAAAGTTGCTATAACTAGGACACTGCACTAAAAGAATTCACTTTAAGTTTCATTTACCTGGCTAATGGGCACTACATTAAAGAGGCATAACACTACAATTCACAGTGAAATCTGCTTGGAGAGAGGTAATGGTATCCACATGTCCTAACCTTGTGGCAAGAGGCTGCTCAGCTCTGAGAAGAGCAGGGATTACAGTCCTCTTCACAGGACCACAGCTGCACCAGAAATGGTCATCTTTAAAGACACAGAATGGGTTGGAAAGAATGGATCAGTCTGTGCTACCGAGGTTTTTATCTCAAGGAAAGACAATTTGCTGAAATCCAACACAGTGTGTACTTGTAAGCATGTAAGCACTGTAAGCATGAAGAAGTGGGGTGTTAGCACTTAGAGTTAAGGAATCTCTGCTTCTCAGTAACTGCTGTGTAGAAATTTGGCTTGGTAAGGATTGACTTGATAAGATGCATTGGAGAAATATATCTGTGAAATGCATAACATGCATCTGTTTTATATTGGTATTACGTGCTCTAAAACCATACCTTGTGAGCAATCTTAGAAGTGAATTATAGTTGCCACATTTAAAAGCTCTGGTAATAGAACTGTGTATAGATTTAGCCACTTAAATCTCTCTGTGACCAGTGCCATTGCTTACCTTCTAGCTTTTATTGTTTGATTCGTGATACATCTGAGAAAGTAACTTTTCCACTTTTTAGCCCAAGGTTTCAGAAACTATTTACTGTGGTGACCCTAGAAGATTATTTAGAAGTCTGCTGGGAAAAGCACAGACGTTACTCTCATTTCTAAATGAAAGGACCAAAATTTACAAAGTCCCAACAGAGATGCTGTCTTTTTACTGTTAGTCCAGAGGAGAAAAGAATCTCTTCCCAGTGTCTATGGATAGGACATTAGTGGAGCATTTGGTAAATAAGGTACCTAAACCAGTGTGCACCTACTTAGCCAGAGATTAATTTTGCCATCTGTTTATAGACAGCAGAAAACACAGATTTGCTGCCATTGTTAATTTTTGCACTGGTCAGTTTGAAAAGGTTTTGAAGCAGAGGTTTGGTATGTCAAGGCACATATCACACCACTGGCACTCCTCATGGCAAGGCTTTTAGCTTACAATTTGTGCTTTCTGCCTTCTGTGGCAGATGTGGATTTTCTTTACCTTAAATAGAAATTGATGGGGGGGAAGGAAGAAGAGAGTTCTAAGTTGTGTGATTAATGTGGGAATTTCTGCCCTTTATTAAATGATAATAGAAAGTGATTTTGAAGAGTTTTGATTCTTCCTCCCTCCACCTCCAGTGTGAAATTGAGATGAAGTCCTGCAATCAGAAGAAGGAACTACTGATCTCTAATACTGTGGGAAGGTGAACTTAAACCTTTTGCAGAAGACTAGGTTTTTCCCTTTATAAGATTATGTCCAATTTTTGGCCATGAATCTTTTATTTGTTAGTAGGTTGTATTAATTTTTTGTCCTCTATCTGTGCTGTTTCACTGGGTGAAAAATAGTCATTAGAGTGGAAGGGAGGACAAATGGTGAAACATGTATCCTGACATATGTTCCCATATATATGATTAAGAGCGGAAATGTGCTCTGCATGTATTGCCTTTCATCCCACAATATGATTTGAGACATGACTTTTTGTTCCGAGATCATTTAAAATATCTTTGAAGCAATTTGTAGAGATATGATTCTGATGGTTTCTTTGTTATTTATGTAGGAGCTCTAAATGGTTCTCTTCTGATTAATGACAGTTATTGATTTTTTTTCCTTCCCGTCTTTAGTTTTGTCAGTAGAGCTTGCTTTCCTTCTGTGGAATCAGCATCCTCAAATACATAAATTGCTGAATCTTAGAGAGCAAGTAGCATGGCATTTGATTCTTAAAAAAAAAAAAAAAGAAAAACATTGTTATTATCCTATTTATTATTATTACTAGTATGCTCCTTATTCTCTCTCCTTTTTCATAATTTTTCATTCTTAATCCTAAATTTTTAAGGTCTGTATTCATTCCCCTTTGTGAACAGACACATGTAAATTTTCTAGTAGATCAATTGCATCTGTGCACCTAAAGTTTCCACTAATTGCTGATACATTTCATAGAATCACAGAAATTTTTTATGTTGGAAAAGACTTCTAAGATAATTGAATCCAACCATCAGACAAGCACCACTGTGTTCACAATTTAACCATGCTCCCAGGTGCCACATCCAGAAGTTTTTCTGAGTGTTTCCGCAGGTATGGTGGTTCCACCACCTCCCTGGGCTGCCTATTCCGATGCAAGACCGTGTTTTCAGGGAAGAGGTTTTTCCTAATATCCAGTCTAAACCTCCTCTGGCACAACTTGAGGCCATTTCCTTTCATCCAATAGCTAGCTGCCTGGTAAGAGAGACTGACTCCCGCTGCACTAGAACCTCCTCTCAGGCTTTTAAAGACAGTGATAATGTCTCCTGAGCCTCCTTTTCTTCTGTCCAGACAGCCCCAGCTGACTTAGCCTCTCCTCACAGGACTTGTGTTCTGGACTCTTCCACTTGCTCTCTTGCCCTTCTGTGGACACACTCCAGCACCTCAATGTCTTTCCTGAATGAAGGGGCCCAGAACTGGACACAGAACTCCAGGTGTGGCCTCACCAGTGGGAGTACAGGGCAATGATCCGTTCCCTGGTCCTGCTGGCCACACTATTGCTGATAAAGGCCAGGATGCCATTGATCTTCCTGGCCACCTAGGCACACTGCTGGCTCATGTTCAGCTGCTGTCAGCCAGCACTTCCAGGTTTTTTTCCATCAGTCAGGTCTCCAGCCACTCTGCCTCCAGCCTGTAGCACTGCGTGGGGCTGTCGTGACTTGGTCTTGTTGAACCTTTTACCATTACCCTTGGCTCATTGATCCCTCAGGAACCTTCAGCAGAGCCTTGCTGCCCTCCTGCCCAGCATGGTGTCATCTGCTAGCTGACTGAGGGGACACTCAGTCCCATTGTCCAGATTGTCAGTAAGCATGTCCAGCAGAGCTGTCTTCAGCACTGAGCCCTGGGCTGCCAGCTGGCGTAACTCTGTTCACCAGCGCTGTGGCCCCAAACATCCAGTCAGTTTATACCAGCAAGGAGTGTGGTTCTCATCCATACCATGAGAAGCCAGTTTTTCCAAGAGAATGCTAAGAGAAAAGGTGTCAGAAGCTTTACTAAAGTCCATGTAGACAACATCCACAGGATGAGGAGGATGTGCCTTTCATAAACCCATGCTGGCTGGGCCAAGATGCCTCTGACCACACCTCTCTCACCAATCCTTGTCTGTTCACAAACAGCAGCACCAGTGGGGCACCAGCCCTTGTTGTCTCTCTCATCCCTGCTGTGTCGGGAAATTGTCCTTCAGGAACATCCTGGATTGTTTCCTCTCTGTTGTGTTGTATTTCCAGCAGACATCTTATAAGTTGAAATCCATTATGAGAGGAAGGGCCTGTGATTTTGAGAATTCTGCTATCTGCTTATAGCATATTTTGTCTGCCTCTTCATCTTGGTGGTCTGTAGTAGGATTCCCACCAGGATATTTCTTTTTACTCTGGGCACTGTAATAATTTTCAAAATGCTCAC
This sequence comes from Serinus canaria, assembly GCF_022539315.1. NCBI lineage: Eukaryota > Metazoa > Chordata > Aves > Passeriformes > Fringillidae > Serinus > Serinus canaria. The sequence continues at coordinate 40,682,957 of NC_066343.1, read as the reverse complement.
TCTTCCTTTAAAGAGTAGGGGTAGTAATTTGTTCTACTCTGCATCAGTACCACTGTTTCTTTATGCAAACCCATTATATGGTATATATCCATATAGCTCCAGAACCATTCCACTGGATGAGCTGCTAAATAAGTCTTTGTGGTCTGTTTTGGTGTCTTGTATCATAACATCAGAAAAACTTTTTATTGTTTTTTAAATATCTGCCAGCAGTGAGAGAACAGTACCAAGGAAGTACAAGCAGTGCAGATCACGTCAAAGGTGCGAACAGGCACAACAGATAAAAGTTCCTGTCATCTTAAGTACACTCGTAACTGTGTGTGCCAGAGAATTGCCTTTGCTGGTTTTCAAACAACTGACATTGATATTGTGTACTCTTGAGCCATTCTTTTTATGTCTTTGTTTTCTCTTCAGCTTGGGTTCTGTTTTGTCTGTATGCTGTCTTACTAATGATTCACTCTGAGCAACCAACCACATCACTTAACTCGTTTCAAACAAACAGTGAAACTACTTGGTTCAGATTTTTTTTGAGTTCCCCTCCCAGCAGTGTTGCAGGTACAAGTAGTGAACGTGTGTAAAAGTATAAAAGAGAGAATATCTTTTTGAGACATTAGTTTGCTAACATTAGAAATTTCTTCTGGTTGGAGTAGTATGTTCAGGTTGTTTGAGTAATGGCCGTGACTTCTCAGGGTGAGTAAGAGGGAAAGTGGTAGATTACTGCAATACAAGCTGCTTGGAAAGTATCCAGTAAAAACTTGAACCACTTCCAGGAAAATAGGCTTTGAATGTGCTGACTATAACAAGAGAGCATTCAAAGCTAATTTGTTAGTGGGTTTGTTATCACATTTTACTTAAAAGTTGATCTCTTAAGATGTGTTGGGAAAAGAATTAAGCTAAGCATCAGCATTTAGAATGGTGCTTCTAAAAATTACTGTTACTCAGATAAAAACCTTCGGCAAATCTTTTTTACCTATTTGTGTACATGTGACTTTGGAGTTATTTTATTCCTTACTCTAGACAGCCTAGAAGAATATACAGAAACGAAAATACCATTAGTAGCAGCCAGATGTTATCTTTATTGACATGTGTTAATCTGTTTTGAAAGCTTTACTTCAGTTTTTACTACTCAGCTGATTTAAATTATCATCTTCCTAAACCTATTGCTAAAAAGAATGCAGTCTTCCTTTTTGGCTTCTTTCTGATTGCTGTGTTTACCCTGTGCTCTTATATTTTGTGTGTGCTGAATGCTCCTTAAAAACATTGCAATCTATTTTGTAATTCCATAGGGTGTATTTCTTGCTAGTAACTGTTGATGTTTTTATCTTCAAATAATTCTGGAAAATTTACAGCATCATAAAGTCTGCCTTTCCAAGTTTGCACCTATTATGCATTAATGCTGAAGATGTATGCTTGACTTTACGCATACTGTAGTCAACTGTGATGGGATTGTCTGAAGTTAACCACATGCTACACATGCTAGGAGTTCATAAATAACATGACCAAAGATAACAAATTATAGAGAAGATGGAGAAGGGGAAGAGAAGGCATTACAGCAACTTCAGAAAAATTATGTAGTTGCTCAGTTGGCTCATTTTCAGGCTTTCCTTGCAAGTTTTTAAATTGTGTCAGGTTTTATGATCTAAATTCATGCTACAGGCCGAAACAAGTGTGAACTTTCTTACATAGTGAAATACTTCTTTGTGTGGAGAGTAACTATCTCTGTACTTACTCCTCCATGACTTTGGCATTTTGATGACTACAGGAGATCACCCTTTTTTACCACTTGGTAGCATTAATCTCATGCCCAGTGGGCATGGGAATTGCCCATTTTTCTATAACTTTCCATTTAAAGAAATAGCTGCATGTAGGCCACCTGATGCTCACCAGTGATGCCCATAAGCAATGGAAAAACAAAACCAAGCGGTCATTGTGGGTATTTGAATACAGTAATAGGAAGTGACGGAGATGCCGTTTCATCTTTATCTTCTTGACCAAGCCTATTATCAAACAGCATGATTAATTATGTGATTATATACTTTTATTTCCTTTTCTGCTTATATATTTTGAGAGCAAAACCCTACCCAGTATTTCACTTGCATTTGCTTCCTTTCTGGTTTTGGACCAGTGCCTCATTTTTGGGGTTCAGCCTTGCTTCTTATGTTGGAGGAGGTCATAGTCTTTCCCATACCAAGGCAGTCCTAGTCCATGATCTTCCTTCTGTTGTTGAAGTTTTACTCCCACGCCATCTAACAGTATGCAACAATATTATCCTTGTGTGGCACAGGATGTGGTGCTATGCTGAAATTTTGGGTGTTAGCTTAGACTTATTTTGCAGTCTAGTTTTCATACCAAAGCATTTTCTTTCTCTTTTACAAAGTGACTTAATGACAGTAAAATTCTTCATCTTCTGTATCAGTGAATGGACACTTTGCCACTTCTGAGGCCATGTTCTTACCAGATTTCAGGTTCCCATTACTTCTAATGGAAGAATTTGGTCTCTTCAGAAAAGTTGTCTATGGCAGGAAGGCTCTGGCTTTGGTTTTTTATTTCCCCATTCTTTGCAGTTATTTTCAGAGCTCTCTGCAATTCAACTTGCAGTGAAAACACTTTCATTCTTGGACAAGAGGGACTGGCACAGCCCAGCTCTTCTGGGAGATCTCAAGCTGCTAGGCTACTACTCTTAAAGACCATATTAGATCTGAGAGTCATTAATGATATTCAGTACATGCAAGCTTCAGTATGTGCTGTTGTCTTGCTGAGTTGTGAAGAGAGATTCCTATCAAAGAGAAGTAAAAAAGGGTATTACCTTCACAGTGCAGTTTTCTTCCAGTTCTTTGGAAACCATCCTATGTCAATAGAGGAGGTCATATAATGCAAATTGGGTAGGTCAGTAGGCAGATCTCTATGGATTGTACAGTAGTGTGTAATGAGTGTTCCTCTTCAGCTGACAGTATAATAGCTAACAAGGGGAAAGCTCACTGTTGATATTCCCAGGCTCTTCTCAAAGTCTTTACTTTAAGCCACTTGCAGATTCAGACAGAGATCTTCATGCAGTGGTTTATATCATATTGTCAAATACGAATAGGAAATTCCTTGTTCAAAACTAGATAGCAGAACACAGATTATTCCGTTCATCCCTTTTCTTTTGCTCATTCTTCTCCTCCCTCCCCAAGATGGGCATGCCAGATTGTTGTAAGGCAGCCCTGTTCAAACCCTGAGGCTAAACAATACACTATTTTCTCTTGCTTTGTTTCATTGTAGTTAATTTAACATTCTGAAGAATGAAGCATACTGCCATAAGAGCATCAAGCAAGCAAAATGGGTTTGATACATTCTACAAGAAGGAACACCTGCTGGAATGACAGGGGTTCGCAAGCAGGAAAAAGATTTACCCTTTCCTTCTTCTTCCACTTGGAAGAATGTTCTTTTTGGGTTTTTGTCTGTTTGGTTTTGATTTTGGTGTCTGCCTCTCTCCCTCTTCTGTATTTTTATTCCTCCACAGCTTTCTTGTAGATCGTTGCTCTATTTTCTCTGGTACTGGTCTGGATTAGATGATGTGTGCATGCCACTGCCAGATTCCACCGCATGAGGTTTATTTCCAAGCAGAAGAGAAGGATCTGTACTTTGAGGGGGGCGTGTCAAGGGAGCTATGTGTAAGGTGTGCTGCAAGGGTTATCAAGTGTGCTGTACCTTGCAGCCTTTTACTTTCATAAATAAGTCTTAAAAGTTTAAAGCGGAATGGTTTTATGCAAAGCAAGTTAAGTCTTTATTTCTTCTAAAGTCCTGTGCACAGACATGCAGGTGGGAGAGAACAATCATAGAGGAAGTAGGATTTGACTTATCCTGGGCAATAACTGCTTGAAAATGAAAAGAAAATTCCAGGGGTAATCTGGTTTTTCTATGAACAGAAATTAGTTGGATGGTTAATGTGTAAGCCTTAGACCTAATAGATCTCTCTTGGGATATATTTAACTAAGCTTTTTCACCTGTTTGGTTTTTGTTGTTGATTTGTTAGGGTTTTTTTCTGCTGCCTTTCCAATGAATAGCAACAGTCTATCTACCCCACAGTGGTTAGTATAGCACAGAGCTTGATGCAGCCCTGGGTGAGGTCAAGCACTCTAATTCGAACCTCTCAAGGGCTTTCTCTATGTGTTGCCAGTGTACTGGTAAAAATGACTTTAAACTCTTGTCAGTGCAGTTACTGGTGCATGCATCACAGTCCCACTCAAATAAACCTGTCACAACACAGAGTCAGCAGCTAGAGAAGAGTACAAGGGCAGGCCTCTAGCTTTTCATTCGAGCATCACTAAACGTGCACAGAGTGCCCAATTATTTCAGCATTATTGAGCAAGCCTACAGGAAGACCCAAGCCTTGCTACATTAGATTTTCTTTAGTAATTTGCTCAAGTACCGCTGAGGACACTTAAAGGGCTTAAAACGGTGGCTGCAACCAGTTTCCTTTTCTGGATTGTTAATTCAGGTTTTCTCTTTCAAATTAACTTTCACTGCATGCTGTGCAGTAGCGCTGGGAGAACTGTTTAACACTAATTTTCTCAATTTTCAACTTTTTTTTATTATATAACTGCTTTTACAGTTGCATATGTTTTGATTAGATGTGTACATGGTGCATTTCTACTAGAAAGAGAAAAGCATAATACCTCTGTCAAAAAAATAAAAAAAATCATCAAAATAGTAGCATTCATTTGCTTTCTTTTTTATTTTTTAATTTTTGTTGCTGTTTTTTCCCAGTTCAGTCTGAGTTTTACCACATATATTGTGTCCAAACATCTGGACATTTTTAAGGCAGCAGGATGTTTGTAAGCATTGATATCTTGGATTGATCATATGCATTGATTGATCTGATCAGTCACAGTTGATGTAGGTGATCAATTAGACAATCCCCAGCTCCCTGAACAAATTCAATATCTGTGTTTTGTTTTTCACAGCAGCAGCAACTCCAGGCCCAGCACTTGTCACATGGACATGGTCTTCCCGTGCCGCTCACTCCGCACCCCTCGGGCTTGCAGCCTCCAGCCATCCCACCCATTGGCAGCAGTGCTGGTCTCCTGGCACTCTCCAGTGCACTGGGGGGACAGTCCCACCTCCCAATTAAAGACGAGAAGAAGCACCATGATAATGATCACCAAAGAGGTAGGTGCCACCAGAGGAGTGTGTGGCTTTGGTTTCTTTCTTTTTTTTTAAATTCTCCTGTTTAAAGCAAGTGAAGGTGGAGGAGGAGCAATTTTCAGAAGAGTTCCTAGCTAATTACTTTAGTGTTTATTATCTAGCAGTAGCCAGGAATTGTGTTCAAATGCTAGAAATCCAGTTTTATAAATCTGGCTGTACAGCATTAATAATTAACTGTACAGAAAAGTTAACATCTGTGCAATTTATTATTTAACAGACATCAGGATTCTTTCTTCGGAGTATGATAAATGTATAATTTTATGTAAACTAACTAGTATTTTTCTCTTTCTTTCTTCCCCCACATGCCCATCCCCTGCCACTATATCTCCCCCTCCTTACACATGGGGGCTGCTCTGCATGCAGACAGAGACTCCATCAAGGTAGGATTCCATTTCGTAGGTGTAAAGGGTAGTTTGACAGAGCTGTGTGAGCACTGCGTTTTTCTGAAGTGTGGCACAGAGTGGTGGAAAAAGTCACAAACTGGAACTGGGTGGTGATGCTTGTGTTGATTGGCAGCACCCTGCATAGCCTGTGTTTCACATTTAAGCAATGGCTGGTAATGGGGCAGCTAGGATTGCAGGCAACATGCTGATCAGTGAGTTTGCTGGAACAGCATGGAGGCTGTTCTTGGGTGGAAAGAAAGGTCTGCCCAGGGTCTGTGTCCAAGCTTTTGAGACAGAAAGAATAAGCCAGTAGTCTTAAGTCATTTGGATGCTGTATATTGTAATTCTCATATTTCCTTACAATGCAGTTGAGGAAGGAGAGCTCTGTCACTGACAGGGGGAGATGCAGGGTGCTGCCTGCTATCCTGTAGTTGGAGAGGAGTGAGCTGCCCTTCCCTCTACTATGATGAAGGTCGTACTGAAGCTTGCACTGAGGATTCTGCCTTCCTTTTCCAAAAACTAATTTTCAGGTTCTGAGTGACTCTGCAGCATGAACATCACCTTACACAGGATACAATGACTGCATGCTGTGTAAGGTGATGTTCATAAGTAGATGTAACAACATACCTTGCAACTTGTATAATTTGAGCATTCAGTAATAGATACAAGTATGATTCAGTGACGTGTGGTGCTTTTCCATACCGATAGCCATCACAGTCTCCCAGGGATTCCTGGGGTTCTAATGCTGCAGATGGAGAGAATGTGTTAGTCCTGTCCTCTTCCTTTGTCAGCCTGCTCTCCGAGTTTGCATGGTTTTCAGAAACACAAGGTCAAGCCTTATTAGGTGCTGCTGAGTGTGAAAAGAAAGATACACTTCTCTTAAAAATGGCAAGATCTGTACCAACCTTATGAAGTACTTAGAAACACTTTGTCAAATTTCTAGTTGTGCTTTCTTTAGGAATATATCATATATTCCTTGGGTTGGGGAAGTGATGGAAGAGATGTTCACAGCATGAGTCTAGTGTGCATTAGACAAGATTAGCAGGCTCTTGTCTAATCAGATATTACTAGTATTCCCTTTATGGTGTTGGGAGAAACATGGTTCTGGGCACAGGCTTTGCCCCTTCTAGAGACCTGTCCATCCAGGGCCCACACAAAAGCTGACACCTTGGTTCTTTGGCAACTACAGGTGGGTATGTGTCCCACAGCCTATCCCAGCACACCCATTCTGCCCCTGGTGCTCCTGACATGTCCCAGCCAAGCGCAACTGAGCCAATAGTTGTCAGTTTTGCTGTTAAACACATGGCTCTGCATAACAACCAGGAGCTGACAGGAACTGTCACTTTTCACCGTGAGCAGCAAAGGCACTGAAGCTGTCTATCTGTGACATAAGACAACAGCGTGTTGGATTTCACTTCAGCCTCTTTGTCATGAGGGCTGGAAACTGCTAATTCTGCTTAATGCCATGGGGTGGGAGCACACATTAATGACGATTTCCCAAGAAAAACCAGTCTTCACTGTGAACAGTTTAGTCCATTTTCTTTTTTCCTGCACTCAAACAAACAAGTGCAAGTGGGGTGGATAACTGACTGTGAGAGAACAAACCCATGTGGTTTCTTGAGTAAGTTTGCTTACCGATATAGTTGAAACCATGATGATTTCATTCAAGTGACTGAGGAGAATTGCTAATATATGCCATTCACTGTTTCTAAAAAATATATGCTAGTCCTGTGTCTAGATTTTTGAGGTGTTGGGGTGTTCATGCTGCATGGATATTAGGGTGAGCATTTGTACTGAAAAGGCTGATTTTATCTGGGATTGATTCAAAAGTGCTGTTACTCATACAGCTTCTAGAAGGAATGAAGGACATCTACTTCGTGCAGTTTACTTTGAAATGATAAGTAGATGTTTGTCTTGCACGGTGCTCAAGTTGTGAATTGGCATGTGTGTCAGCATTATGGGGCTTACTGCCAGCTTTGCAAGGTGAAATAGTTTGCTAATTTCCTTAAATGTTTTCAGTGATGCCCAGAGTAGCAGTTAGTTGCTTGTTCAATCGATCCCTCCTCCCTTAAGTGGTTCCCGGTTAAGAGAGGCTTTTTATGATTGTCTGCTGTGTGACTTGAGACAGTTTTTGTCAGGCAGAACCAGCTGGAGTCTGTGTGCTTGTACGAAATAATTTATTCATGCAGGATAATGCTCCTTAACATTTAACAGGTGATGAACGTGACATAAATTTCCTTCTTCCTTTTAATTTTTCCCTTTCCTCTTCCAATGTGCAAACAGGCAGGCTCTGGTACTCTAAATAGTAAGTAATTTTTGGCCATCTGTCAAAAGGAAATTTCAATACAAATTTAAATTAATGATGCCTGAAATTTTTTATAGCTCCTCTAAAAGCCTCTAATGTGCAGAAAATTCTGAATCTGCTGGTAGTAATTAGTGTAGCATGTAATGAGGATATGGGCAATGTTATACAGCCCCAGTGTAACGTTTTGATATGGTAGCAAAATTTTGATTTATATAAGGTTGTGCCTGGGTTTAATTGTGAGAGACACTTTAAAGTGTTTTCTTGCTGATATAGATTATTAAGCAGGGTGGATTTTAAAATAGCTCATCAAGTGTAAATTTACGCTTTAGTGTGCAATTCGGATAACAAAGGTACTGTACCCATTTCTACAAAGAAAGGAATTTGGCTGAAATGAGCCATTTCTTGCCACTACTTACAGTGCTTTGGATTTGCTGGGCAGCTTTCTTACTGAAACTTGCTGTCTCTAGCTGTGCTGGTCCTGACTCTCCTCTTAGTTCAGGCCAGGGAAAAGGCAGTTTGCATCACTCTACCAGACATGACGTGTTACACCTGATCCTGCCCGGACTGAGTAGTTCACTGCTGAAACTGAGTAGTCGCCTTCAGGTAACATAAGATTGTCCAGGAGCTGTTCCTAAATAATGGATCAGCAATGACACAGCAAGCTCTGTGGAGAAGGGCAGCTTTGGGAGCTCTTTGATTTCTTCTTGGATCCAGTCCTCCAAATTCTTTGCAAAGTTTGAGGTATGGGAAAATTCTAAACGCAGTAAACTGGGTCATGGGAGTGCTCTTTGTGCAGTGGCAAGGCTGTGGAGCAGACAAAAGGAAGGGAAGGGTGGCATGTGCCAGGGCTGCGCTCAAAGTGCAGCCCTGGCTTAAGGGCTCTGAGGGAGTATAATGTGTTTAGACAGAAAGACAAACAGCTCTGCAGTTAACTGCACAGCTTTTCGTGGAGGACTTGGTGTGTCTCCTTTTCAAAGCCCTTAAACTTCTTTTTCTAAAAGGTGGGGGGAAGGAGGCGTGGGGGAAGGAAAGTATTATTACTTAAGTGGATTCTTTTTTGCAAATTGCACTTGCGCAAGTTTTTTTCCACCTCCTGTGAGAACTCTTGGTGCAGGAGGCATGTCCTCCTTTCCAGCCCTGGTATCATCTCTGGGACAACGTGGCAAAAGTTTCTCTGGTGCTTAACAAAATTCCTTTTCTAATACATTCCCTTTGGAGAAGCTGTGGAAACGTCTTGTGTAAAAAAGCTCCACCTGACAGAAAGTAGTGTTGTGCTGGCACTCTCTTCCCATAACTCTCAGTGCAGCAAGCGGAATGAAGGAGCTCCCAGATGCTGTCTGGGCTGTGCGCCTGCCAGAGGTAGCCTGGATGTCCCTGAGCAGATTGTTCAGGAACCTCAGAGTCTCCCGAAACATGTGAATTCATGCACAGGATCCAACATGTGTAACTTTTTATCACTTCTAATGTAGATCTCTTGTTCTTTATATGCCTGTTAAGTATTGCCTTCCTTTTGGGGTTGGTTGGTTTTTTTATTTGGGTTTTTTTTGGTTGTTGTGTTTTTTTATTTTATCTGATTTTTAAATTATTTGGGGAAGAGACTATGCCTATAGTAAGACTTGCCAAGGTGATGAAACCTTTTTTCATTTTGATCTGTTTCAGCAGTAACAAGTGCCAATAATTGAAAATTGCAGTCTTGTGACAGGAATAAAACAGCTAGTTTGAGATTCCTCTGGGGGGAAGAAAAGAATTTTAGAAGAAAATATATTAAATAATGCATCAAATGGAGCTTTGGAGTGGATTTCTGGCCAACATGCTGGTGAATTGGGAGAAGTCTGTCAGGGCAAATTGAGGAGAATTTAGAAATAAAATTACTTTTGCCTTAATCTGTGTGAAAGCTAATAATTACACATGTGGGCGATACTGGGAAAGTGGATGGATGCGATTCACACATTCCATTTCCATTTGTGGTAGCAGGTGCTCCAGTGCTTCTCAAGCTGTTAGCCACTATTAAGTGTTTAGACCTCTCTTCATTTAGTTGTGAGTAGGCTGCTTACTCCTGAATCTGTGAGTAACCTGATGCTTGGAGGAGTTGTGTGAATGCACTTCTGGAAAGTACAAGATACTTTAAAATAAAAATGCTCCAACATATAATACAAGACTTCTGGATATTACCAAATGTAATTATGTTGCTCACTTTGTTCTTCTGCTGATAGAGGAACACCACATAAGCTGCTGTTATGTATTTTGTGGACTTTGCCCTAATTGTCAGGTTTCTTTTAAATGGGACTTCCTCTAGAGGCGTGAGTGTCCTGCCAAATGTCTCTGCATTCAGTGTCTATTAAACAAGCCAAAAAAAAAAATGTGGTTACCTGGTACAAACTTAAAGAAATTTGCAGAATTTATTTCCTGATCATTTTGTTATTTGGCCAATTAATCACCATTCAGCTAAAAAGCACTTCACAGGCTTGTTAAAATCCAGACATTTCAGACTCACATCATGGATTCTGTGTGTACTTTTGCCGTTCAGGAATGAAGCATTGCATGCATTTCACTTTCTCTTGTGATGAAGCGGTAGTTTTAAACAGAGTGGATTTGAACTATACCACTCCGCAAGAGGTGTGCTTTTGATGTTCATGGGTGTTTTGGGGGTAGCATTACTAAATAATAATGAGTAACTTCTGTTGGCTTCTGATACAGTAATTTTTTCAGTATTAATTGATATCTGCCTCTGGGCATGTAAGCTGTGCTGAATGTAACAGGTGCCCTAATTCCAGAAAATGTGTTGTAATTGTTTGTTTGTGGAACAGATGAATAAATATCTGTGGGGCATAGCTGGTCCTCAGGTGGTGAACGTGAGTGGATTAATGATGTGATTGGGTAAGACATGCTTGTTTGTTGCAGTCTCGTCCAGTAACTGTCTGCTGAAGCAGAACAAATATTAATTAGCAAGGTCCTGTTTGTTGTCTCAGTCTATCTTATGGAGCTGATTTTTTGGCACTGCCTTTTTTTTTTTCTTAATAACCTTTTCATGGCTAAACTTGTAGTGTGTCATTCAAGCTCTGTGGTTTTTAAAAGGAACATGAAACTAAACCTCAGGTGTGTATCTCCCTGCTGTGTTTTTTTCTTCTTTTCTCCCCCCCACCCCAACTGAGTTTTAAATTTCTTTCATTCATGCAGTATCACATCTTTAGTCTTTTTTAGGAGGTCATCTGGGAAGTTTAATTTAGTGTACAGTAGTCATATTCATATGAAAGTGACAGCATATACTCTGTCATCAAAGATTAGCTGCTTCTGCTAGTTTTGATGGCTTAACCTCTTTTACCCAATAGCTTTCTATCCACTTCTGTCTATTAATGGCACATTGTCCTCTTATCTTACATCTTTCTGCATGTTACCACAGGCTGATTTTTACTCAGTGGTGTGCCCATGTTTGGTCAAATTCCCATAGTGCATCCCACTGTCAAACTTTTATATTGCCACTTGGTGATTTAGGGTAACTCAAATATTCTCTCTCCAGATGCTCTCTTCACCCAGAAGGCAAATACATACATGGGCTGTAATTTCTAACCTGAGCAGTCATGTCTAATTATTTCCATGGCAACAGACTCTGATGTTGATAAAACAGGATTATGATTTTGCATCATAGAGTAGGAAGAGGAAGTTTGTTGGAATGAGGAGGTGGGTGGAAAGGTCTCCAGTGCAAAGGCTTTGACAATATAATAGCTGGGGGAAGAGAAGTAAAGGGAGGAAATTAATTTGTTTATTCTGTCTCTTCAAGTTCTCCTCATTGTAAGCATGCAATTAAAATCATACTTTACATGCTGGAATTCATGTATTACACTAGTTTACTCATGGTGGATGAGTTGGAATGAGGAACACATTTGCAGGTCAAGTTATGTAGATGTTTGTCAATGTAATGGGAGAAAATAACACAAATCAATTTTTGTCAAAAGTGGGACACAGACTAGGTTTTTGACTTATAGATTTCTGTTGGTGCTGTGATTTTTTTCCTTTTTTTTGTTTTTTTTTTTTTTTTGAGCCAGTCGTTAAAACTGTTAGGTCCAAAGTAACTTGAAACATCCCTTATTTTTACATGAATCTACAGATTCCTTGGGCATGCAGATTATCTGCTAAAGGGAGGGAAGGAGGGCGCCTTCTGGATTCAGTGACATGTATGACATGCATTGGAAGTTTCTGTCATATGGGTGAAGTCACTGAATGCAAATTGTATATTTGTATGGCCCTTCTTATCTCTTTTCTGGCACTGGGAAAGGAGCACATTCCTAAGTCCAAGCTGATTAGTTTAGGGAAATGCCTAATCTGACTGATATGCAAGTTGTTATGCAAGATTGTTGTGTGCAACATGAACTACAAAGTTTTAGCTGTGCTTTGAGGGGAAAAAGCAATTAGACTGGCCAGCAGGAATTGGCCATTGAGGGAAGTTTGCAGGAAAATTGCGCTGTTTCCTGCCTCTCTTTGGTACAGCTATAATTGAGTTGAATAATTAATTAAATATCTAAAGCTCGATTAGCCTATTCTGCATAGCAATTTAAGAAGTTCTGTCTTTTCTTAAGTGACATTTGGCCTTTTGAAGAACAAAAAATTGGAAATGCTAATGTTTTTCATCCAACTAAGGGAAGAAAATAAAAATGTCTCCATAGCAACAAAGCTTCTTTCTACATGGTTTCCTAAAATATGCCTGAACCAGAAGCAGATGCCTGATTTGAGAATCTCGCCTTCTTCAATGTAAACAAATAACTTATAGGCAGGTGTTGGAAATAATATGGAAATCCTATTAAAGAGCCCTGGGTTCCTGTCAGTCAGGAAGCCCCTGCCACAAAGGGGTTGGTTGTCTGAATAAAGGAGGCAGAGTAAATTCTCGTTAGGCTTTAGCTTTTCCCAGGAAATGATTGTCTCTGCATGCTCTTTCTCCTGCAAGTCTGAATGCAAGCCGTTTCTTCTACTGATCCCTTCTGCCACCCTCGCTTTCTGCCTCTCTTCTCCTGCTGGATTAGCGCCTGATGTCAGTGGCGGCTGCTGCTGCTTGGGGTGTTGTGTCACTTGTGATTTTAACCCCTGTTCCCTCCTGCCCCTCCCGTCTGCAGCCCTGCCTTGGCTGGTGAGAGGACAGCTAGAGGAATCACCTGACACTGGCCTGGAATAAGGAGAGGAAGGGAAGTTCTCTATGTGAATTTATAAATTTTGGTTAAAGGTTTTGACATGGGTGGTTTGCTGGTGTTGTGTGTTGGGGTTCCAAATAAAAATGTGGTTTTTCATGTGTCATATGTCTAGAAAGTTGGTCTTGATTCTTTTTAATCTTCTTTTGAAGTTACTGAGAAAACGTGCTTGCCATCACTTACCTGTTAGTCTAGTATGACACTTTTGTTGCATTTGCAGTTTCTGTTCCCAGACGTGGCTGTACTGAGGTCTGCCCTACAACAGCTTACCTGCCAGCCTACCTGCAGGTGGTGGGTGAAAACTTCAGTGCAGGTCAGGTGGGAGCAGGTGCTGAGGACATGCTTTCCAGGCTCTCTAGGCTGGAAACAGAGACGATGTGTTTGTCTCCTCACATCCTGTCTTTACATTCCTTGTCACGCCAGACTTAGTGGTGCTCTTAATAACACTCAGAGGGTTAAATGTGGATAAACACAAAACAAGGCTTCTGAAAAGCCTGAAGATTATCATGCAGCATTTCTTGGACTATAGCCCCCGAGACGCACTTCATAAAGCCAATAAAGCGCGCGCTGGTGGTCTCCCGTTGCCCTGGCAACGGACCACAGGGCACCCTGTGTGTGAAATGCATGAACATCTGCGAATTAATCTTTTTTAGTTTGTTCTTTCCTTGGCACCAATGGAGCTGTGCTGGCTGGTAGCAACAGGGCCAGAGCTGGAGGGTACCCCAGGGATGCCCCAAGCTCCTGGCAGAGGGGGTAGAGCCAGGTCCTTCCCCAGCAGTGCTTCCCACTATGAAGGGATTGAAGGAATTCAGCTTGATGTCACTTTTTTCTGGGATGCTGTTAACTTGCATTTGGGTGCATTGGGGGAGGAAATTTAAAAAGTATTTTTCCTAAGCTGAGGTATTGTTTGGCTGGTTGGACTAACATGAAAAAATAATCCAAGAGGAAAATTGAAGTCTTGTGTCCACACGACATTTTTACTGGACTTCACCCCTTGTCTGCTTCAACTTGAGGGGTAGAAAGTCTCACAGAAATTGTAAAACAGAGACGTGTAGCAAAAGTCAGCAATGTGTGGCAGCTGACCCAGCAACAGACCCAGTCACAATTGTGCTTAAGAGATGCAAATCCTGGAGATGGTATTTTCCATTGCCTCCTGAAGGAATTACAGAGACCACTGGCACAGGTGTTATTGACTTCCTGTCAGTTCCCTGTTAGGTCCTGGGTGTTCTCTTCCCTTGCCTTCTGCTACCCTCAGCTCTGCTGCAGTGCACTAGGGTACAGGTTTCACGTCTGGTTCCAGAAGCTGTGCTGGCTGCTGGCTCTGACTGCTGCCTGCCAGCTTAGGGCTTGCCCCAACTTTCCACCAAGTCTCAGGGAGGACTGTAGGGGGAACACTGTGAATGTTGTATCATCAGTAATTGCTGGATGCAGTCAGTGTTTTAATGAAGTATTGGAAGTGAAATGCCACTTAAATCTGCTAATTGCATTAAAAGGACAGCAGATTGCTCTTTATCACTTCTTCTTGATCTGCAAACTTAACAGAGTACCAAGGAGCTTTTAAGTGAGGTGTAACCGCCAGTCCAGTGCTACTTGTTTGCATATGAATATTAGTAGGCACAGCTGCACCTCTGTTTTTCTCCCACTCAAGAGGCAGTGAATACAGCTGTGGGAATGTTCTTAATGCATACTTATGAGTAAGTGGGACAGAGGAATAGGAGAAAGAAAAGATTCAACATGGGTTGTTCCTTTTTTCCATTAACTGGGTGAGCTGTCCATCACAGATTCACGATACAGAGAAGCTGGCATATTTCAAGCCACTATATTGTTTGAAAGAGGGTATACAGTATTTTTTGCTATAATAATCTTGACAGATCAAAATAAACAATAACACTGGTTTTGCTGGCAGGGTCCTGCTTTGTCAGACTGTCATGTTCTGCAGAAGTGCAGTACAGAAGTATGGAAAAAAGGCCAGGAGAGGTGTCTCCCAATTACAGTGACCCCCAGAAGGGTCTTCTGCAGTTGTGTGTGGTTTGTGTTTTGGCACAGACCACACACAACATAAAACTCTTCAGCTATGGCAGCGTATTTCTGAGTCCTTTTCTCTTTTTATTGTATTAACAAAGTGGACTGACTGTATAGAAATCACTAGTTACATTGAGTTGAAAAGCCAGTGCTGACCTAAATAACATAAAGCTTTGCCTTGTGATCTTCCAATACCAGGCATTAGGAAACCGTTGTATCTGGCTTGTAGTAATTGTAGCTTATACCTGTGTGTTTATATTTCTCCTTTCTCCCTGATACATTTGTTGAAGTCATATCTGTTGATGCTATACTTCTGTCTCGCCTCTTCATTTCTTTTAAAAGTATCAAACTGCAATTTATTTTAGCCTTGGACGAAATTAATGTTTTGCTTTTCTTCCCTGCTTTGACAAAAGTTTTGTGCCTCGACCTCCAACTACTATTTTGTAATGAGCCTTGCTGTCCAGTACTGCAGCTTGTGAGAAGAATTCAGTGTCTGAATATTTTAAAATAATCTTTTTAAAATCAATTACAGTAAACCTTGTGAGGTTAGAGAAACGTTTTTCTGCCATTCCCTTGCAGTACAGTCTTTTTCTGAGCCATGTCAGTATGTATAATTGACGTGAGAGTAGCAAAGGGACCCCACCTTAAGCATAAAGGCATCTGTCAATGATCAGTTTGTTGCCCTTAGAAAAGTAGTGTGTGCTCACCATCTAGCCTAAAAGCTTTGCGTCACACTGCAGGAGTTTGAAAGCAGTAAAGTTATTTTCCAGACCTGCAGGACTCTGGTGTGCTCTATGAAGGTTTCCTGGTGAACAGCATTACCTTTACCTGTGGCAGAGGCTGGGTGTGCCATTTTTCAACACTTCTTCCTGTTCTGCTGGATGAGGAGCAGGAGACACCATCAAAAATTGTGATGTTATCTCTCTTTCCCATACTTTTTAGGGTATTCAGCATCAGACCGTTTCTAGTGTATCTAGCATCAGAGGTTTTTCCCGTTTGAGCTGCGCAAGTCACAACTCTTTTGATACCAGAGGTTTTCTGTTGTACAGTACCTCTCTCTACAGTACCCTCTCTGTTGTGTCTTTGCTCTCCATGAACTTTAAGCAAATTTACAAATTCTGCTAACGACTGTAACGGTCCTGCTAATGCTAATAAACAAACCTAGTGTTGCAAATAGCAATAACCTGATTTTTAATAGTAAATCTAACAGAAGTTTCCCACCGAGTAGTGTAGGGCTGTAGTGGGTACTAACAGCTGTGGTGATCACAATGTGATGGAGCTGCTGCTATTTAGTAGACAAATGTTGCATGATTGTTTTGGACAGAAAGAGGAAGCAAACTTTATTTGATAGAAGAAGTCTCTCATGTTGACAACACACAACACCAGATTGCTACAGTGCAATCACTGCAAAGCCGCATGTTTTGCAAACAAAATATGTTGCAGACTCTAATTATAAAAACAAAAATATGTTCTTTAATTTGACATACAGAGAGAATTTCTCTTACTCTTTTTCTAAGTCTTAAAACTGCCAGGAATCCTCTCTGGAATACTAGTTACTCAGCGTGCGCAACTGTTACTGTAGATGTCAAAAATAAAATATTCATAAGTGTATTTGATATTGTATTCTGGCCCAAGATACATATCTGTCCAACACTGCACTGTGATGTATATGTAAACTGGTCCTAGAAAAAACATTTATTCATATTCAGGTTGTTCTTGCCAGTAATGAGATTAAATCAAAACAAGCACTATTTGTTACCTAATTTGTCCATTTTCTTAAAGTTTGCTAAGAGGGTAAAAATAATATGCTAATGTAATAGATCAATTGTGACAAAAGCCAGCAAATCAGGGAAGCAGACTTCTGAAGGTGGCTGTTTCCCATGCTTAAAGTAAAACATATAATGTGTAGCACTGGGTTCTATGCATTAAGACTACTTTGTCCTGCTCTTTGAAACTGTAAACATGAACCTACTTCGTGAAACCTCTGGAGGAAGGTGAGTGAGCATTTGGCTTGTGTCAAATGAGCATGAAGGGCAGTGGAGGAAGAGAGATAATGTGGGAATAAATGCATGTTTCCTCTCTGCATCTACCTGACTAGCTATTGTGCTTACTTTTACCTACACTTTACATACTCTCTGGAGAGAACTCTTTTACAATTCACATGAAAAAAAGGAAGAAAAATTGTACACAACCTTGATTATGCTGTATAGAGATCAAGCAGCGAGTAAATTGCTGCATGCCTAACACTTGTGTTAAAAGCTGTGTGTTCTTTATACCAGAAGCAATGTGTTCAAGAAGGCGTTAATCCTCTAAACATTGCTTTTCAAGATCACAGGTTACCATTGCCCTCTCTTACGTCAGAATGTGCCTTATGTTCCCTTTTCTCCTGTAGGACATCTGGTGGTTCCATGGAAATATTTGAAGAGCCATCGTTTAGCAGTTTGAAGGGAAAGCCTTGAGTAATTCACACAACAAATGATTAGGCAAGCACTTGTCTATCTAACTGAATTATTCTGCATGTTTGCTGAAGCAGTTAAGCAGCAGAACAGCATTTTCTTCTCTGGAGGCTTTACAGTGGTAGTATTGACCCACCTAGTTATTGGGTTTCAGCCTTTTGTTGACACTGTTGTAAATGAAAGCAGTCTGGACAGGCACTGAGCAGCTGGGCTGGATAATTGTGAAGGATTCATGCTTGTTGCTGTTACCCTCAGTGTTTGTAGTGGGTTGTTTGCTTTGACTTTTGTTGAACTGTTGACAAAAGCATTAGATACAAATGGGAACAAATAAAGTGGTGAGATGCCAGGAGGGCCTGGCAGAAATGGTGGTTTTCATTCCAACTTAAATGGCGAATGTCTGCGCTTGTCTGGATGGGTGAAGGAAGGTGTATTCAGCACTTATGTGCTTTTCCCTCCCCTTTCCCTTTCTTTCCTTACTGCTAAATAGTTTTTGGCAATCAGGTGAATAAAAACAGAGCAGAGGCAATTTCACCATTGCCTTAACTCCTTGGCACTATGTTTTTGAAGCTCTCTCTGACTGTGGATGTCTTGCTGGGAAAATCCAGTTCCTGAAATGAAAGGATTAAGTATATAAAGGGAGAAGGAGGAAAAAAAAAAAAACAGAGAGAAAAGGATGGGGGTGTAGAAGGGCCAGGGATGAGGAAAGAGAGGCTTAAATAGAACAGTATACACTAAGTAGTATAGCCAGCAAAATTGAAGTCATTTACTGGAACGCTTTTAATTTGGTTTAAACAAAATACTCTTTTGTATATTCAAATGGGGAGTAGCTCAGCTGTTGTGAAGCCAGAAAATTAATGGCATTTTTACAAACACATGTCAACAACATAGCTGTGGATGATAATGTTGGCATTTTATTCATGAGGAATTATCAGTGCAGGTTACTGGACAACATAGTGTGACTGGAATGATTGAGCACAGGGGGGAAGCGGCTGTCCTTCCGTAAGACGATTTCATTTTACATTTAGTCCTTCAGGAAGAGAAGATGGAGACAGAGAGAAAGCATTTTAAAAAACATGTCTGAAATACCTATCCTTGTGGTTTCTGGGTCCCAGAGACTAACCTTTTTAGCTCTGTCTGACTCATAGTTTTCTGGCTGTCCTTCTTTTCAAGTCTGCCTTGAGGGATGGCAGAGAATAGATGCAGAAGAATAGCATCACATTAGGATATCTTTGCTGAAAAGGTAGTTTTGGCCCTGGAGGAGCTGCAAGTTTACTCTAGCCATTTCTGGCACTTGAGTTTTGTGCCTGAGTATTGTTTGCTGGGACCCATAATGCATCTAATGTGTTGTGAAATATAGTTGTGCTGTCTGGTTGTGGAGGAAGTTAGCATATGATCTGGAAGGTCTTGCCACTTGGCAGGAGAGATGCTTTGTGTTTGTTATTTTGACTGTAGTTTTCTTGTAGTGATCAACTTCAGGGTGTTGTGCAGGTCAGGTGGAAAGTGGCAAGTCAAATTCACAGGGGTGAAGACACCACTGCAGTGGAAGAAGAAGGCTCTGTTCAGTAGTGCTGTCTGGAGGCATACAAAGGTATTCCTTGCCTCTGCTGTTACGTGTGCACCTGCTGGTGTCTGAGGTAGCCACAGGGTTTAGGAGTAACAGCGTCTGATATGCAGGTATTTTTTGTCTTCTGCCTTCATGGATCTTCAAGTGCTGTAGTAGCCAGGTAATCATGGTATTTATGGACCCAATTTGAGTAATCATCTGTGAGTGTTTTTGTTATTCCCCTTTGTTATGGTTGCCAAATTTTTCCTGCTCTCATCATGATAAGAGAAGAAGGGAAGCACAAAAAGAGATAAGGAAGAAATTGCCTTTTACTACTGCCACTGCTAAAGTTTCTTGTAATATGTAGGATGTTTGTTGTGTTAAACCATGTCTACATCAGCAAGAAGTGTTTTGCCCAGATATTAAATACTGTGAGATCAGGCCTGAATTTGTTGTTAATCCTACAAATATCAGAACAAAGGGTAGAAATATCAAACTCTTTCCAGCAAACCTACTAAGAGTGGTGTTACTGTACATATCAGTTTGTGCATGATGAATACCCAATTCTTTTCTCTTTGGGAAATACGCATAACAGTTCTAAAGGGAGCTGAAGGTATTATGATAGCAAATTTCCACCTTGATTGAAGGTAAAATGAGGACTTTTTGAAATGCAGGGACTTAAAGCCCAGTCAAAACAAATATAGTCCATAATCATGTTTGAACAGCATTTGGGAAACACAGTTTTGGATCACCTAAATTGTGTGAGAATTCACAAAAACTAACTTGTGAATGTTCTGTGGCATTGCCTTACTTTTTAGACAGGCTTGGATAGTTTTGTGTTTTTATGTGAAATGTACTTTTCCCTGTACTTAGTTACACATAGTTAGCTTGTTAGGGTAATCTGCTTTGCCAGCAGATCTATAAGGAGGGCCCTAAGTTTTGCTTTACCTGGAGTTTCACAGAGCTTAGATCAGGAAAGTGCTTCTGGAATGAATTTGCATTGGAGTAACAGAAGTTTTGAGTGAAGCAAGGAGGGAAAGAACTGGTATACTGCATAGGTGGAGAGTGAATTTGACTTACTCAAGTCACAAAGTCATTAGGCTTTGTGGGGCAGCATTTTTTTGCACTGTCTGGTGTGAGATAATACACAACTGGAGTTCTAAGCTGGCCAGTTAGGAATAAGAGTGGATATGGAAAAGAACATTCAGTAATAGGAAATATTAAAATAAGACAGAAGGAACAGTATAGCAGATAGATGAAGCCCTAAGTCAGTGGTGCACATCCTTCAGCCACAGAAGATCTTTACTGGCACCTTGCCATTAACCAGTGGGCTGCACTATTTTGAATATAATTTATATTGGATTTTAATCAGAAAAGCCCAGACAGTGTTTGTTTTTCAGACTTACATGAAGTGTTTTAAGTGCAAACACTGCATAGCAAAAAGCCCTAAAGACACTGTACCTGGCAGGTTATAGTAAACGAAGTGATGATGGAAAGACTGGCTTTGCATTTCTGCAGAAATCGGGGGGGTTCACCTGACATCTGGCTGTCTTTGAGAAGGTCTTACACATTCTGAAGTAGTGGCTTTAGGTTCTCACAGTTTGGCTGATGAGTTTTGCTTACAATGCAGAAATGCTTCCTCTTTTATATTTTTCATGTCTGTCTCATACAAATTTATGCAAACATAAGAATTGGGTAAAGTTCTATGTATAGTTTCTATACATAGCTAAGTACAGGTACTCTGTTACAGCAATTGGATTGCTCTAATCTTTTAGTTGTGTTTTGATACCAGGAATACTGATTATTCTTCCTCATTTTTAAATTTTGGTCTAGCATATGTAATAGATCCATTTTGGTGATACCATAGTATCACCAAATCTTCAATCCATGAATCCTCACAACAACCCATAAGGGAAAGAAACACTCTCTAGACTTCTGAAATTATCCTGCTTTTTGAGGCATGAAGAGGCTTAATTGACTTCATGTGATCAGACAAAAGAGCAGACTACTAAACCTACATTTCCAAAATACAAACGATTTTCCAACCTCCCTATTTTCAGTTTTTAGCTCAAGCATCAATGTTACTTTATGATCTGTATGTACTTAATTCTTCCTTTTGAAACCTCACAGTGGTTTTGAGTCCCATTCTTGGCAAGTACATGCATGCTTCTAGTTTGACCACTTAGTCCTTTTGAGCTACTTCCATTTGACTGTCTAATCTCTGCATGTTTTTGCAGGAGACAAGCTTTGTTTGAATTTTCATCCTTCCGTCAAGCTTGATTACATTGCTCTTGTGTTTCTGTGGCTCCTTTCACACCAGGTGGTTGGACACAGGACTGAAAGGGACTCTAGGCATGTTTTCAGATGATAGAAAACTGGGAGGAGCTGTTGACTCCCTCCAGGGCAGGGAGAGGCCCTGCAGAGAGACCTCCACAAATCAGAGGTCTGGGCAATCACCAGCCAAATGAAGTTCAGCAGGGGAAAGTGCTGGATTCTGCATCTGGGATGGGGCAACCCTGGATGTATGGACAGACTGGGAATGAGATGCTGTAAGCAGTGCCATGGAAAGGGACCTGGGGGTCCTGGCAAGTTGAACATGGGTCAGCAGTGCCCTGGCAGCCAGGAGGGCCAGCCCTGTCCTGGGGTGCACCAGGCACAGCATGGCCAGCTGGGCAAGGGAGGGGATTGTCCTGCTCTGCTCTGAGCTGGGGCAGCCTCACCTCCAGGGCTGGGGGCTGGTTTGGGTAATAAAATATGAGAAAGGTACTAAACTGTTAGAGAACATTTAAAGGAGGCCAGTGAGGATGGGGAAGGGCCTTTGAGGGGAAGGTGTATGAGGAGTGGCTGAGGTCACTTGTTCTGCTCAGCCTGGAGGAGACTGAGGGGAGCCCTCATTGTAGTTAGAGCTTCCTCGTGAGAGGAAGAGAAGAGGCAGGCACTGATCTCTCCTCTGTGGTGACCAGTGACAGCACCTGAGGGAATGGTCTGAAGCTGTGTCAGGGGAGGCTTACGGTGGCTGTCAGAAAAAGGTTCGTCTTGCAGTGGGTGGTTGGCACTGGAACAGGCTCCCCAGTGAAATGGTCACAGCACCAGCCTGATGGAGTTCCAAAAGCTTTCAAACAATGCTCTCAGGCGCAGGGTGTGACCCTTGGGGATAGTGCTGTGCAGGGCCAGGAGTTGGACCTGATGATCCTTGTGAGAGCCTTCCAACTCACCATATCCTGTGATTCTATGATATGTAGCCGAATCAGCAGAAGCCACAGCACTCTTGGGAAGGTCCTGGCAAGGGGAGTTTGTGTTTGGTTGTGTTGCTCACCCTGGGCTAACCAGCTGTCACACTGCATAAATACACTGTGCAACAAAGCCCCTGGGTTAATGTTAGCCCCTCTTAGGACCACGCCACCCACCAGCAGCAGTGACTCTAAATGTCCCAATGTGCCTGGACTCGTCCTCATTGTGTTACTTCCAGCCCAAGGCCACGCAGGCAAGGCTCTGCCACTTTCTGTGCATGGAGCAAGCTGTTCAGCTGCAGGTTTTGGGCATAGCGCTCCACTGAGTGTTAGCAAGGTGCCCTGCAAGGGCCACTGCACAGCTGGAAGACTCTTCCAGACTTCCTGAAAGGCTGCTCTAGTAGCCCTACAGGTGGATGTGGGAATGTGATTTTTGTCAGTAGTGAAAGTGCCTAGTGGGGATCACATGCAGGCAGGGGAGGATTTCCATCTGTGGGCTGGAGCTTTGGATACAGTTGTGCCTGCTGTGAAAGAGTTTGTTACACTTTCTTACTGTAAGGGCTCCATCTGGTGCTCTAGGTGTCTTTAAATGAAAATTTGCATTTACTGTTAGGACTGAAGGCTATGCACAGTGAGCATTCTGATGGTATTATCTGTCACAACAAATAAGGAAAGCTTGTCTTGGACTTGGACCCTGTAATATAAAAGGGGCAAGGAAAGGCAGTGAAATAAAGGGGACAGACTGGAAGAGGTTCAGAATCTATCCCCATGTTAGCAGGAAACAACAGTGAAGACCCACTTTAAAATTCAAGGTTTTCTATCTTAGCTCATTACTGAGAGTAAGCAAGGTAGCAGTGCAAGGAAACTCAAGCAGCCCAGATGCAGGTCAGTAAACAGTGGTGTGACTTCCAGCTCAGCGTCTTAAGTTCTGGCTAAAGACATGCTGGCAGTGCTCTGTGTACTCAACATAATGCTCTGCTCATTCTTCAGATTTGAAGATGATGTGTGCAGAGATCATCATTGTATTCAAGCCTTGCATTAGGAAACACTTTGCTAGCTATTCTGACTAGTGCCTTAAAAAGGAATGATCTTGGCTGCTGCACTGCTGCTTCGAAGACCCTCTACTCCCCACACGGTGGGGAGGAGGAAGCGCCGGCTAGCGGTGGAGCACTAGCAGCAGCTAGCAGCGGGGGGCACTACCCAGGCGAGCCAGGGGCGTCCAGGCAGCGCCTTCGGCAGGCTGGAGCAGCGTCTTAAGGAGCAGCGAAGGTCGGAGGAAGCGTGGAGAAAAGAGGACCTTCCCCCAGTTGGTGCAGTTCGGAAGGCTTTATTTGTCTCCAAAGGAAATCCAACCGGGCAAAGGCAAAGGGAGACAGTGACAGCAACTTATAAAGGGGGTGGAACATAGGTAGAGATACATTACTTGAACCAGTGAGGGAAAACTGAGGAGGGGTATTGAACATTAGTGACACCAGAGGCAACAAATAATATACAGACTAGGGAGGGGCCCAGAGCACCTGCCCAATCATTCCCTGGGGAAGGGAGAAGTCTCTGGAAGAATGGGCAGGGCCCCGGGAGACGGACAGGGCCTGGGAGGGGAGGAAAATGTAACAAATGGGGTAGTTGCAGGGGAACGGGGGTGGAGACAAGGGGTTGGCAGCATGCCCAGACAGGGAGGATACTATCTGGGGAAAGGGGGAACGAGGACTGAACCATCGAACAAAATATGGGGTTGAAACTGGGGAGAACAATACAAAATGGGGAGAACAGTACAAAACAGGGGAGATAACATAACTGGGAATTGACCGCGCACCGCAACATCTCACCCTTTTTCAGTTTAAAAAAGAAATAAAACTTCAAACTCAGTCTTTTAAAAGTCAGTCTCTGAGTTGAGTGATGCTTGTTGTTCAGCATCATCGACGGGTCCAGAGATTGCAAACCACTGGGGAGAGGGAGGAACGGGGAGCGGTTGCATCTCTTCATAAGGTGAAGTCTCTTGGCTTGAGCTCGGAGCAGCAGGGAGAGTGACGTGGTTCACTTGCGGTGCGGCGGCAGACAGAAGGCGCAGGAGCAACTTATAAACAATTGAAAATCTCAGAATACCATATATAAGGATGAAAATAATAAGAAGGCGTCAGTCAGGAGGGTGAGACAGAATAATAAACTCAGGATTGCGAATCGGGTGGTAACTGAAATAGATGAAGAAAATAAGTTAAAACAGAGGGTTCTGGGGTGGATGGTTCAGCCTGGGGGACACCGGACACGACGCTGACTTTGCGCTTCCGCCTCAGGGCGGATTGAGTGACCTGCGGGATGGCATTCGGTTTGTGTGCCTTCCCTGGGAGGAAGGGCTTTACCCACTTTGAGGGGACCCATTTGAGCCCGGCGGGGGTGGACACGCAAGCGTACCCACGACCCCATGTTACCAGGTCAAATGGCCCCTCAACCTTCCATGTCTCTGGGTCTTTGATAAGGACAGGTGGTCGGTCCTTAAATTGGGTTGCGGTTTGGGTGTTAAAGTGCCTCGCGATGGGCGGGTTGAGGCACTCGAAGTTGCAGTTTAAAAAATTGATGGTAAACAGCGCCCTGGCCAGTCGGATTTGAGGGGACTCCACTTTCACTGCCCCGTTCTGATGTTCAAGAGTCCGTTTGAGGCTCTGGTGGGCCCGCTCAACCACGGCTTGCCCTGTTGGGGAGTAAGGGATGCTGGTTTTATGACTTACTCCCCACTCCTGCAGGAAGCTTCAGAACTCCCTGGAGGTGTACCCTGGCCCGTTGTCTGTTTTGATCTCTTTAGGGATTCTCAACACAGAGAAGGCATGCAACAGATGTTTTTTGACATCTGCTGTCTTTCCTGTGTGAGCAGAAGCGTACACAGCCCCAGAAAAGGTATCCACAGAGACATGCACAAACTTGAACTTGCCAAAGGAAGGGATGTGGGTAACATCCATCTGCCAGATCTCACAGCTTTGGAGTCCTCGTGGGTTGGCGCGAGCATTAATGGCCGGAAGCTGGAATGACTGGCACTGTGGGCATGTGGCCACAATTGCGTTTGCCTGGTCCCTAGTTAGTTGGAATTGGCAGACCAGGCCGGGCGCGTTCTGATGGAACCGCTGGTCGCTGAGTTTTGCTTGTTGGAAGGCATCAGGAAGTGGGGCCATTTCAACAGGGGCAGCTAGGGCATCGGCACGCCGATTCCCCTCTGCAATGAACCCCAGGAGGTCAGTGTGAGACCTCACATGCAACACATAAAATGGGTGCTCTCGACGGGAGACCAACTCTACAAGTCTCGAGAGCAATTTGAAAAGGTTCATGTTGGAGACCTCTTGGAGAACTGCATTCTCCGCTCTGGACACTACACCGGCTACGTAAGCCGAATCGGTTACCAAATTAAAGGGCTCGGAGAACTTCTCAAAAGCTCTGACGACAGCGGCCAACTCAGCAATTTGAGGTGATCCCTTAACTGTGGCAATGTCAGTCTCCCATTGCTGAGTTTGGGGATTTTTCCAAGTCATAACGGACTTGTGAGATGCCCCAGACGCGTCAGTAAAAACAGGCAAAGCTTTTAAGGGTTTCCGGCTCTGAATTCTTTTCAAAGATAATTTAAATTGGTTGTCCGAATTAAACAACTTGTGTTTTGGTTTGTGGATTGAAATTTGTCCAGTGTAGGAGTCGAGAGCAAATTGGAGGGCCTCATTCTCCATGAGGAGATGTTCCAACATGGCCTTGGTTAATTGACCTGATTTTAACTGAACAGGTATGTGTATGCATGTGAAATCAACACCGGCCAACTCCCGGATCTGGAAGCGAGCCTTCCAGATCAACTCAGCCATCAGCTCTTGTGGCCGTGTCATTCTTTTGGACCTGTGGTGGCTGAGGAACACCCACTCTATGATCAAGAGGGGGTCTCTCGAGCCAGGGTCCTCAGATGTTTTGGCTTTTCTGTCCCATTGAAAGATCAACCCACTGAGGTGTGGCAAACTTCCTAAGATGATAAATTTGAATGGCAAGTCCGGATGGTATCTGTGTGCCTGTCTCTGTGAGATGGTTTTCTGTACCTTTTCTAAGGCTGCTGCAGCCTCTGGGGTAAGGGTCCTTAGAGAACTGAGCTCTTCTCCCCCTTTCAAAAGATTGAAAAGGGGGGCTAGGTCTTCCGTGGGAATTCCCAGCCAAGGTCTAACCCAATTCAAAGTCCCGCACAGTTGTTGAGCTTCCACTAAAGAGGACACCTTAGTGTTAATTGCCCATTTTTGCGGAACAATGGTCCACTTGGTGATTTCAAGGCCAAGGTACCTCCAGGGCGGCATCTTTTGAATCTTATCTTCTTGAAGCTCGAACCCTGCAGAAGTCAACACATCGGTTGTCAGGGCAAGAGCATGGGTAAGTGCATCGTCGTTTGGAGCACAAATCAAGATGTCATTCATATAATGCAATATGATTGAATTTTTTGCTGCCTCACGGACAGGGGACAGCAGGGAAGAGACGTACCGCTGGCAAATCACTGGTGAATTTTTCATGCCCTGAGGCAGGACTCGCCAGTGGTACCTCTTCGCTGGGGCTTCACGGTTGATGGCAGGAACCGTGAAGGCGAAGCGCGGGGCGTCATCTGGGTGCAGGGGAATTTGAAAGAAACAGTCTTTTATGTCTAACACTGCCAGATTCCAGTTTTGGGGGAGCATGGTTGGGGAAGGCATCCCTGGTTGGAGAGCGCCCATGTCTTGAATTATGTTGTTAATTTGACGGAGGTCGTGGAGGAGCCGCCATTTGTCTTTGTTAGGTTTCTTGATGACAAAGACGGGGGAGTTCCATGGAGACATGGACTCCACGATGTTGCCCTTTTTTAGCTGCTCCTCTACGAGTTCCGAGAGCGCCTTTAATTTTTGTTTGTTGAGCGGCCACTGCTCTACCCAAATAGGTTTGTTTGATTTCCAGGTCAATTTGTGGGTAGGGCGCTCTTCAGTGGCCGCTACTGAAAAACCTGGGGAGCGCTAGGTAAGTCAATCTTGGCTCCCCACTGGGCCAAAACATCTCTCCCCCACAGGGGTTCCGTATAATCTAAAACAAATGGGCGGACTGAAGCCAATTGCCCATTAGGCCCCATAATTTGTACCACGCTCTTCGATTGTTTAGCCAATTGGAAACCCCCTACGCCCTGGATTCGTCCAGCAGCGCTTTGCAATTCCCATTGTGACGGCCACTCCCTTGCGGGAATGATCGTCACATCTGCCCCCGTGTCAAGCATCCCGTTGATCCTTGTGGATTGGCCATTCCTTGAGAGTCGGCATGTGAGCCGAGGCTTTTCCTGGCCCAAAGTTTGGGACCAGAATACCTCGAATAAAGGTGGTAAGGTGTCAAGGTCGGGCTCACAATGCTTCATCTCAGGTGGAAAGACAGGAATGGCCTGGGCGATGGCTTGGCCCTTTGGTAGAGTAACTGGGGGATGCGCACAGATGACAGAGATGGTAAAGTTGTCAGTGAGTGCAGGCAGCACCCCCGGAATGATGGTAATTTCCGGGGGAGTGAATTTTGTGTCTCCCACAACGATACACTTACATCCGCGCTGGTACCAGGCGTTCGGTGCCTCGAACCCGACCATGGCAGATATAGACAGCGAATCAGTGATGTTTAGGGTGTCTGTGAGGCGCAACCTGAAAGGGAAGGCACACAATGAAGTTGTCAGAGTCGGCAAAGTCTCAATAGGTAAAGATGTCGCGTCCGGTGGGGAAGATTTGTTTGGCGGGTTGGTAGGGGTACGGGTGCGGGAATGGGGTCCCCTCCCTGGGTCTCTGTGCCTGTTGTTAAGGCTTCCCGCCTCATTTGTATCTTTGCACGGGGGGGGCTGCGCTCAGACACTAGTTTTTTTGCTGATTTTCTTTGGATGCTGCCTGCTCCTTGCGGAATTGGAAGAACTGCTTTCGCAAGGGGCAGTCAGGCATCCAGTGCTCTGGGTCGCCACACAAGTGGCATTGTCCTTGGCTAGGTCTTTTGGTCTTGGGGGAAGTCGGCTGTTGCTGGGCGGCCATCACGTCACTGTCGTAGGTGGTAGCTTCGGCGAATGATACGTGGCGGCTTGGAGGTGGCGTCTTCAGATCGTCTCTGGCCAGGGATGGTGTTTTCTTCTGGCAGGCCTCAATCATGGACTGGATCATTGGAGGAAGATCCACGGGGAGGCTCAGGATGATTGCCTTGCAGATAGCATTCGCGTTGGCGCTAGCCAACTCAGTCAGCATCCCCAGTCGAGCACTCTCCGCCTGGACTTGGTGGTCAATTGCCCTGCGGAGACGCTCGACAAAAATGATGAAAGGCTCCCCTGGCCCCTGATAGATTTTAGTGAAGGTTGGCTCCTGGGCAGTAGGGCGGAGTGCTAAGAATGCCCGTTCAGCCATTCTTGCACTCTCCCGAAGCGCTGGACGGGGGATGTCTTGAGCCTGAAAAGCCCCGTTGGCCCAATTTCCAAGACCGACCAATAGGTCAGTGCAAACCGTTACACCACTGAGAGTTGTGGCAGTGTGGGGATTCTCCCACAATTGTGGGAGAATGTCCCTGATCCCCTTTTTCCACGCCTCCTCCCACACTAAAAATTCGGTGGGGTTGAGGAGACATGAAAAAAGCGTCCGCAAATCGGCGGGTACAACATCTGTTTCTAATAAAGAGGCCCGAAGGAGTCCCCGGAAGTATTCACTCTCCCGAGAGAATTCCCTTTGGGCCTTGCACAACTCTTTTATGGTGGAATGGGGGAATAGGGTCCACTGCGCTCGGGAGGGCCCTATGCTATCATGGTGATAAGTGACAGGAGCAGCGGTGATAACTGAAGGTAAACTATCACTTCCGGAAGTTGAGGTGTGGGAACCGGAAGGCGGGGCGTGGGAAACCGGAAGCCGGGGGGAGGAGCCAAGGGTGGGAACCAGGGCGGAGCTGGGAGGTGGAGCTGATGGAATTGGCTCCGCCTTGGTGACGAACCCAGAGGGCGGGTTTTGGAAAGAGGGAGGGGAAAGGGGTGTGTAAGAGGGTGGGGGATTAGGAGGGGCTTCGGGATAAGTTGGGGTGGGATTAGGGAAATAGGGAAGGGTGGAGAAAGGGTTGGCGGGAGAGAAGAAGGGATTATGGGGAGAAGGAGGGTTGGCGGCAGGAAAAGCCATGTGGCTGCCGCCATCTTGGGCTCCACAGGAGCCATTTTGAGGGAAGGTCTGGGGGCTGCCACCCTCAGGGACTGCAAACCTAACTTTGGGGCGAACAACTGGGAACTTAGGGGAGAAGGAATCGGGGGATTGGGAAGAGCCCTCCGAAGTCTGGCCAGGACTTCGGAGGCGGGGGGTCAGGGAGCCCTGAGGAGAGCCCGGCAGGTGGTAACAAGCTGGCGCGGTGCTCTCGTGGGCTGCCCTCCTCAGGATCCCTTTATTTCTGGGGAGAGAAGGGGTGGAACGAGGGTCTGGAACACGGGGACTGGGAGAACACGAACTGGGGGGTGGTTGTTCACTCAATTTCTTATTTTCATTTAATTTTTGTTTCTCTTTTAATGCAGTGACAATTTGGAAACTCCAATACACTAACCTTTTGTTCCGCCATCCCTCTTTGGTACCTAATTGAGATAATTTTTCACCAACCGAATTCCAAAAATTTATATCGTTAACCGAATCTGGGGACAGCTCGGGAAATTGAGTGAACAACCAAAGAACTAATTGTTTCAACTCTTTTTTAACAATTTTAACATCCCTCCCCTCAAGGGTACGCACAACTTGGTATAGGACTCTTTTCTGGGGAACGGAGAGCTTAGCACCCATCTCCGTCCCCAAAAGGCCTAACCACGGATTAAAACTTAAAGAAAAACAGCAACTGAAAATCCCCGACCGCCAGCCCCAACCTCACCAGGCCCAGGGCAGAACCTAAGACCCGACCAGGCAGAACTGGGAGATCGGGCGGGGGTAGCTCACGAAGATGGTGAGCTGGAGCTACTCACCCAAACTGGTGGGACGCGGGGAAAAGCTCCGTGGGCCGCAGCTTCCTCCAGGAACAATTCCTGGGTGTAGGAGGTGTTGTTCCTATCCCTTCCCGGAGCGCTACCCCTAGAACAGGGTCTGCTCGACGGGACAGGGTAGCTTGACGGCCACGGAGCAAACGGCAGTCGTCAAGGCGAAGACCTCCTCGGCGCTGCTAACTCCTGCCGCAGGGCAAGGGGGTCTTCTCTCGCCGCACGTTGGGCGCCAAGCTGCTGTGCTGCTGCTTCGAAGACCCTCTACTCCCCACACGGTGGGGAGGAGGAAGCGCCGGCTAGCGGTGGAGCACTAGCAGCAGCTAGCAGCGGGGGGCACTACCCAGGCGAGCCAGGGGCGTCCAGGCAGCGCCTTCGGCAGGCTGGAGCAGCGTCTTAAGGAGCAGCGAAGGTCGGAGGAAGCGTGGAGAAAAGAGGACCTTCCCCCAGTTGGTGCAGTTCGGAGGGCTTTATTTGTCTCCAAGGGAAATCCAACCAAAGGGGGGACAGTGACAGCAACTTATAAAGGGGGTGGAACATAGGTAGAGATACATTACTTGAACCAATGAGGGAAAACTGAGGAGGGGTATTGAACATAAGTGACACCAGAGGCAACAAATAATATACAGACTAGGGAGGGGCCCAGAGCACCTGCCCAATCATTCCCTGGGGAAGGGAGAAGTCTCTGGAAGAATGGGCAGGGCCCCGGGAGAAGGACAGGCCCTGGGAGGGGAGGAAAATGTAACAAAAGGGGGTAGTTGCTAGGGGAACGGGGGTGGAGACAAGGGGTTGGCAGCATGCCCAGACAGGGAGGATACTATCTGGGGAAAGGGGGAACCAGGACTGAACCATCGAACAAAATATGGGGTTCAAACTGGGGAGAACAATACAAAATGGGGAGAACAGTACAAAACAGGGGAGATAACGTAACTGGAAATTGGCTGCGCACCGCAACACTTGGCAAGCTGTTATGGAGAAGAAATGCACTGATAATCTGTTGTAATTTGAGATTTAATAACTTCCCAACAGAGAAGCCCATTTTTTAAGTCATTCCATGCATTCATCCTGGCTCCCTTTTAGCTTTCTCACCTGGATCAGTGTTTACAGCTAAATTCATTCTTGACTGTGCATAAAATCAGGCTGCCTATTTAGGTGTCCTTTAAAGTGTGGGTGTTGATTTTTGCCTTACTCCAAAGCAAGTAAAAAAATGCTTGTCTGCACTGTTTCACCCAGTCAATGGGTGCCTAGAGGAAATTATATGTATTGAAGGAGCCTGTGGAGGCTTTCCCTTAACCCTGTAATTCCAGCTTTTATAGTGCTTCTTGGGCCTTTGATCTCCACACTCTTAATTGGCTCACAGGGAGATTATTTACAGTCAACAAGAAAAGTACCTTGAACTTGTCATTTTAATAAACTTGTTACTTGCCAGCTTCTCTAGAGGTATCCCACGTGGAAATAAACGTCTTTCATTTTGTTTTATAAATAAATTTTTAAATGGTTTCCTGGAACCTTGGTGAAATATCCGGTCTTTGCAGATCTAAATCCACACCGTAAGTATTGCTTTGGAAACATGCTTGGTGTTCTTTAAAATGTACTTAATGCTAGATTAGAAAACATAAGACTTTTTTTTAGTCCCCTGTTTCCACCAGCTCACTTCTAAACTATTTAAAATAAAGAGCCTGAGCATGTATGGTATTTAAAAAACCTTTCACATGAGGTTTTTAAAACAGATCAATTTCAGCATTAGAATGTTAGTAATTCAGCAAAGGAAAATTCAATTCAGGATTGTGTTGCTGTAATAATAATGTATTGTATCTGTCTTGAAAATGATTGTAACAGTAGAGTTGAACCTAGTGAATTACATAATTCAGGAGCATTTGCCAGAATGCTGTTTTAGGGATATTACTGTAGTCTTCCCTTAAAAGCAAGTGAAAAGATGAATCGTATTATGAAATACTTAAACGAGAGACAAGAGTCTTCAGAAATTACCTAAAATAACGAATTTAATAAAATAGAAGGTCACGTGCGTGCATGCCAAGTTAATCACATTTAACTACTTGGCAGAGTGTGGGGGGAGTACAAGAGGGAGATTTTTGCTTTTCCTTTTCTCTAATCTGAATTAAAAATGTATTGGCTACTCACTGCTAACATCAAAACATTTCCAGCTAGCCTGAAGTCAGTATTTGATTGTGCTTTTAACATTTAAAACATTAACAGTGTGACCTATCTAATATAAATAATGGAAGGCTCAGAGAAGTAAAAGCTACTGCTGCTTCTCTTGGCAAAGCTCTGCAATGTTCAGGAATTGTAATGCATCTAAAAATCTGGTAGAAGGGACCATGTGTTTTATTTTTTCAGTCTTCAAAAGTAGGTGTTATACTTATGATGTGCTATTACATACTGATGTGACTGCTTTAAGGCTGACTGCAGAATCTGTGTTCCCACCACTCCTCCATCCATTCCACTTAGCAGAGTCCTGATTTGAAGAATAAGACTGGGGACCATTATTTTTGCAGCAGGCTGAGGTCCAGATTCAGGGTAGTGCACAGTAGGCATCTAAAGTTCAGCACGTATGTATATTCCACTGATTTCTATTTCTGCTTTGTGACTTCCATAAGATCAAAGTGTGTGTCTCAAATCTGGCATCTGCTCAAGTGCTTTCCTGGATAGGAAATGGGATAATTTCCTGAACAAGGGTCTTGGGAACACAAGTAAGTGAGGGTACATGAAGTGAGGGAGATATAATGGGCTAGGATATTATTTGGGCAGAGAGGAAAATAGTAGTTCTCAAAGATTTTTTATGGAAGATATTTTTAATAGATGGTTAAGAGAATGTTTTGTTTCAGAATCAGCATGACCTGGAATCTGCAAACATTTAATAGCACCCAGTTATGTTTTATTCACCCACCCAGTTAAGAGTTTAGTTGGATAATGAAATTATTTTTTCAGTGGGCACTTATCAGTTTCTGTGGCTTCCTAAACCATGTAGGGTACTAAAAAAGCAGAAAATAAATCAAGTCTTCAGAAGCCACACAAAATCTAACGGAGAAGAGACAGCCAAATTTCTAGTCTCTTGCTTAAGACTGGAGAAAAATGTGAATGTGTTTCTGCTAACAGAAGCAGTCAGGATGTGGAGTGAGTGTTTCTATTGTATTTTAGGGGGCTTTTTGTAATCATGGTAGCATTTTGAAGGCTACTTTTTTTCCCATCACTTTTCTACTGGTCAAGTCAAGAACAAATAAGATTAAGAAGAGGAATAAGGGAGATAACTAGTCAAAACATGTAGAAAGAGATCATCAGTTCCATTTGTGAATTATTCAGCTAAAACAATAATTTGCTTTGTCTTCTTATCATCTTCTAATTCATCTCTGCAGCAAAACAACTATAAAATCCATTAGAGACAAACAAGCAGAAGGGAAGAAAGTGAAAGTGTTTTCCCTGGAGGGTTGGTACATACGGATATATTGGAAGAGAGCAAAAATGTGAAAACTTAAAACTGATGCCTTTGCCATAAATATAGCCTTTATTAGATATAATCAAAACTGAAAATGTAGGATACTGGGGCACAGTACCTGATGGAGGGAAACTAAATTGAGTGTCTTGTGGGACTGTTTTCGGATACGATCTCTGTGGTTTTAAAACAACAACAACAAAAAAGGCTCATTAGCAGTAGGTTAAGACCAGTGATCCTTCTGGTTAAAATGGATAATACATAGGGAATGTAAGTCCCAGGAGAAAGTTGTTAGGACCTGTCACATGAAAACTAAATCTACTAAATTATCCCTGGAGAAGGCAACACTTAAATCCTGATCATTTTGCTTCTTGAACATGGAAAATCTAGGGGGTGTAGATGTGTGTATTTTTTACCTCCTAACTTTGGTTGCCAGTACTGAAGGGATTTTTATAACCCTTGTGCCTTGAGATGCTGCAGGAAAGTGTTTGCATTCAGCTTGGCTCTGTGCCTTACAGTCCATTTTAATCACTTTGCAAAGTGGAAGGATAACAGTTCTACTACGGTGCTTGGTCTGAAAAGAGGACTCTGAGCAAAACCCAGTTATTCTTCAGAGGGATTTCCTGGTTCTTGCACGAACAGACTGTAAAGCATACTGACACAACCCTTTAATGGCTATCATAAAACATTCCCTCTGTAGTGTTTTTTAGAATTCTGAAAACTAACCAAGTATCCTTGTGTATTCTGTTTGAATGCACTTGCTGTGAAAATAGAATTAGTGCTGATATTCTGGAGATATGTTGGATGTTGGGAATTTTTATGCATGTCCGACATTGGCTTTTGAAGAACAGTAATGGAGTGCTGCTGCTTTTCCTTGCCTCATGGCATGTCAGTGACTCAAAACCTCTAATACAGGCTGGTGGCTATTCTTCTCTCTCTTTCATGATGTTGAGCCCACAGTTAAATTGCTGTATTGAATGCTTCAGCCAGTTGAGCTTTTTCTCGTACTCTGTGATTGCATGCTTTCCCTTGCTCTTTCTCCCTCGTTAACTGCCCATAGACTCTGTTCTCTGTTTGTGCTTCTGTTTTGTTAAAACCTCTCAAATTGTTTCAAGTTGTTTCTCTGCTCAAGGAAATAGCATGAAAGATCAGCAACTGGAACCCCAAATAAATATTTGAGGAGAGGAGGACTATAGTTTCACATTTCCTTGGCACTGCTCAGTTCCTGATGTTTCTGAAGATATTTACCCTGAATTCTTCTGAATTTCTGTAAATTGATGGCCTTTGACCCTTCCCTTTAAGTAACCCGGATTTTGGCTAAGGTAACATTTAGAGGCTTGATCAACATGCAGGTGTGTCTTGGATTTTCACACTTATTTCTAGAATGCCAGCAGGACCTTTTTCTCTGGTAGCATCTCCAGGCTTGTGATGGTGGAGCACTTCTTTCTGGAATCATCAGGGTTGATATTGCTTTGCAGCCTGCATGTGCCCTGGGGCTCACCTACTCTGTTGACTATAGCAGTTGCAATTTGTGCCTTACCACCTTCTTACAAATCTTTGCCCTCCATCCAAATTACCTACTCTGCTATGTTCTGAAACATGTATTCTTATTTTAGGGTTTGGTCAAGGGAGGAGATGGAATCACAGGCTGGTGAATGTAGAGAATCTATCA
This sequence comes from Serinus canaria, assembly GCF_022539315.1. Lineage (NCBI taxonomy): Eukaryota > Metazoa > Chordata > Aves > Passeriformes > Fringillidae > Serinus > Serinus canaria. Next base: position 40,647,565 of record NC_066343.1, on the reverse strand, counting down.
AGTGAATTGTTCTTTAGATTGAGTGGGGAAGGATGTTTGACAGTGCCCAGGTTGACTTACTGTCAATTAAATTCAATGTTAACGAGTAGCAAACTGTGGGTGAGAACAGACTTCCTAGTAAATGTAATATTGTGAACTCTGAGGCTTCTGTAAACCTATCGGAAATGTTTAGTTCTTTATCCTGCTGTCTGTTTCTTTTTCCTTTGTTCCCTGCTGAAACCAGGTCATGTATTCAAACTGTTCTTCTTTACCAAAGGGTGCTTGTTACTCTTGGCACATTTGATTTCACTGTCTTCATATGCCTATGCTAGGATGTACTTTAACCTAAACCTAGCCTTCCTTTTTCCTCTTTCATCTGTGTTCTTCTACTCCTCCACTTCTTGTCCTAAAGCTGCATTAGTTCTCCCCATCTTTTGACCCTCAGAGTGTCAAGTAATGCTTAGGCCTTATGTGTATTATGTCCTTCAGCCAGTCATTAGTGGAGAAGCTGTATTTTAAAGCATTTATTGCAAAAATCTATCTGCAGAAGACTAGCCAGCAGACCTGACCATCGCTTTAAACATCTACTTTTCTTGTCACCAATATGAACCTGTACACCGGGAGGGGCCAGAGAATCATCATCCCATGCTGATAGGATTTTACATCCAAATTGCTAGGTACCTTCGGCTGTTGTTGTGTGTCCCTCTCAGCTTTTCCAGCAAATTTAAAAGTATATATTGAAATACAGCTGGAATTAGTGGGTGCAACTGTAGTAGTTTAGTGGTATGAAATGGGTGTTTTATCACCCATTTCATAGCATCTAGACTTTGATGCTTTTAATTAGTTCGGATTAAATACTCCAGTGGTACCACCAATGGCAAGCAGATCATGAGTGTAAACAGTTACATGGGCATTTTTTATGAAATTACACACACATAATATCTGTACTTCTCACATATCTGTACTTCTCTTGACGTAACACTTATGAGAACACTTATATTTTGAAGACTGCTGACCCTACATATTCTCTTTATTCTGGACTTTTTTATGGTCTTCCTGACACTCTTGCAGGCAGCGCTGCACATCTAGACTTTGATGTTTTTTATAGCACTCTCATCCTCTAATTAACTTCATTAATTTTGCAATTAGTGAAGTTAATTAGTGGTTAAAAATGCTATATAAAACTTCAAAGTTTGCATTTTAATCATAGTTTGTATTAAAAATAATTATCACATGCTTGATTACAAAAAAACTTGATGCAGTTAGCTCAGACCAGGTCATGTGATATTTAAACCAGCTTTGTTCTGTATCTTTCCTTGCTAGTTAGTTGCATTTTTCCCTGACAGTTTCTGAGGTTTTTTTCTGGTATCTGAAAATGCAGCGATAGGGAAAAGACAGTGAAGAAGACAAAAAAAGAAAATTGCTCATGGTATGGCTGAGTGGAAGTTAGATTTTAGTTTGGGCAAGCAGAGAAACAAGTTGGAAGAGGGGGACATGAAAATATTAAAGAAGTCCCTCATGACCAGTGAGTGATACTTGTGGGATCAACACTTGCCTAGCAGCCTGCTCTGATGAACCATTTTGGCAGTGCTGTGGTCCAAGTTGTGCTGCATGACTGTGTCAGCCTGATCATGACCTGCTACGTGAACCTTAAAGTAAGGGCTTGGTAAAGAAAATCTGCTTGCCTAAGGGCTGCAAAGAGTGTGTGTTGAAAAGTTAAAACAAAGAGGACAAAATCCATGTCCATCCATGCAGATACTGGGATGCAGTAATAACAATAATAGTAATTTAATAATAGTAATAATAATACCAGCAACAAAAAGGCTGTGTAAGTGTGGGTGACTTCAGGAGGCAGAGTTGCTATGCAAATGCTCCATTATGGTATCTGTAGATCAACCCACAGCATTTCATGCCATCTTCCTGAGTTTAATCAAAGTAATGCTTCTGTGCATATAGATGTCTGTAAATGAATTCATTTTTTATATAGGTAGATTGGTGTTACCTTAGAGCCCTTAGGCTTGCTTTGTGGAAGCCCTTGGCTGCAGTTTCTTCCCTGAACACATGGTCTCTGGGCTGTGTTTGCAGCGCCTCTTTTTCTTGTGCCCTGACATCTCACCTATCTGGTGGGACCTCACCCTTAGGGTGTCAGAAGTCTTAGCCCTAATTTCTTACTTTCTTTTTCCTTTTTTTTTTTTTTTTTTTTTTTTTCCACCTCTGATATAAGCTTACAGTACTAGGCAGCTTAGTGCTCCAAACCTAGGGCAGTGCCTGAGTCCAAGTTCCAGTGCTGGTGCTTCCATCTATAGCACTGGCATCAGCCAACACAAAGCAGCATTACTGCCTGGTCGTTTCACTGCGATGCATATTGTATCCATTTTTATAGTTTCTTTTATACTTTCAACAGTCTTTATAACAGCAATAATGTCATTCAGATAATTATACTGTAATTGACCTTAGCGTTGAGCATCCTTGGCTTTTACTGCAGTTTGCTTAATACTTCAGTATGGTCAATTATCCTGTAATTCCCACTTTGTTGAGAATTATTGTTTTAATTATTCCACTCCAAATACATCATTTTGGCATAGTAGTAAGGGTGCACTGGGGAATGGTCACACTCGTGAATGCTTTAAAGAGTTACCAGCTTTAACATGGAGGAAGGCTTTTCATCTTGTCATCTCTAGTCATTACTTTTAACACTGATTTCATTTAATTATCACTTAGTGTGCTCAGGCCAGGTCTAATCTGGAGAAGTCAGCATATGGGGAGCTGGAGCTTGCAGCTGGATGGCTGTACAATTTGATTTATGATTTCCACACTGATTTCTGCCACATTACAGTGTGAGCTATGTATGTTGATACAGCTAAATTCCAGTAAAAGATGGGGGTAAAACAGTGATTTTTTTCCCCCCCCACCAGCAATTTGAACTATTAATTATCCCAAACAGACAGTGAGTATGCTGGTAAGAATTTTGTGGCTGCCTAGGAGGCTTGTGTGGCTCTCTGGATCCTGGTTTAATTTGCACCTGTATGGCACTGATACTCCACCAGGAGCAGCGTCCTGATGGTGTTGGAGGGGAAACAGCACGGTCCTTTGAGTAGGGTCCTTCTGTTCCAGTTAGCACTGTGCTCAGCTCTGCCCAAAACAGAGACTGAGTCATAGCATGCTATGTTCCATAGCCTAGTGCAAAAAATACTGTGGGCCCAGTACTAGAAAGACACTGTTCTGCTTCTTAAATTAATTATGTGAACATGATGATGTGCTCAGCCTTTCTATAAATGTGTATGTTCATTGGTTTTTTGTCAGCATTTTGTGGCGTATTTACCATGAATAAAAATGTTCTACCGAAGCAGAAAATGAAAAACTGGTATGTTTTGCTCAAACACAAACTAAGTGTAACCTACTTTCACCAAAGAGTTTTTTTCCCTGATATAATTATTACATGTAAGCAAACTCAGCATTGTTTAATAGGAAAATGCTACTCCTCTAGTAGACTCATGCATTTTATTGAAGAAAACAGCAGTGTAAAAAGACTTCAGTTCTCTATAAATTTTAATAGTTACTAAAACAAGGACTCTGGCCCATTAAGTTACAGCCTGCCAAGTCATAGTGCTGAATCACTTAATTTCTCTAAGTAACTATCCTATTCCAACTTCTTAAAGGCAGCTGTTAGGAGACCACTGATGTTTTAATCATGGAACAAGGCAGAGTCTGTCAGGTGAGCTGTGTGTTTTGATGGGGTTTTCTTTTACTATCTGCAAATGTAAGGAACTCTCTTGGAGTTTGTGGACTGGCACACCCAGGAACCAAGGTGTGGGTGGGTACAGGATTATTTGCAGGAATCTCATGTCAATGGAAACCATGAGGACATTGTTATATCCCAATATTTCTTAATGAAGGTAGGTCCTTATAAGTGCTTACAGAATGAAAAGCTGTTACAAACAATAGAGGGAACCCAGTATGATTAATACTGTTGTCTCTCACCCAGTGAATATAGTAGCCATTAGGTCCATAGGAAGATCTAGACCATAGCTCGTTGTCTGTGTATGGGACATATCTTTCTTACTTAGCATAAGAGAGAAACTTAGATCTATCAGCAAAAGTACCAGAGATCCATCCCATGAAGTCGCTGTTTTTAATGTGGCAGGTGCATTTCATGTTGAAGGGAAAAGAAGGTGGTTCTGCAGGGGTATTGGTGCAAGGAATGGGGTGTGACAGTTAAAAGTGGGAGTGTTTAGATTTGGTCTGTAGTAATTGACTCGTGAGGCAAAATAATGTCACTCTTAGCACACTGGCTTAATTTCAGATTGGTGAAGGAGGTTCTGCCTGCTATCTGTAGGTGAGTTGTCTCCATTTTTTCTGCTAATGTCAGGTAAGAATGCTGCAGGAGGATCTTTTCATATTGGTATAAGGTCAGATCCATCAAGCAATAAAACCATTATCAGTGTTCATTGCCCCAATGCCCAATGTGGTGCTCATCCTTTAGTGTGCTAGTGATAATTAGCTACTTTATCTTTCTAGTAGGGACCTTCAATTTATTACTTTATTAAGTAGTGAAATGAAAGATTAAAATGGTATCTATAGCACATAGCTAACCAGATTGTGAAAAATGGAACTGTATGGTTTCAGATTTATGAAAATAAATATTTCTATTTAAATAAGTGCAGTAGTTTAATTCTTTAGACACCACTTTAATTTGTAGTTTATTGGTGATTATTTTTCTTCGTTTTAAAGCAAATTGCTTTTTGTAGGGTGAAGTTGAGAAATAATGAATTGAATTCACATTACAAGATACTGCCTTCCAAATTCTAAATGAATACAAATGTAATAGGAGCTTCGTGTAAAAATCTTTTGCAAAAGGCTACGCTGTATCATTGCAGAAAGAAATACATTTTTCAAGTCATCAGTTCATTTAATGTTGTGTTTCTACTTGGCTATTATTTTAAGGACTTCTGTACCCTGGCATTGCTGTCTCCAAATGTCTTAACATGTGTTGTTGCTTCAGAGCAAAAAAATAACTTTGTTAGTTTGTGTTATTTGCTATAATCATTGATTAATGATCTGCTTTAAAACTAAATTACTATTTTAAGATGTATTTGCACAGTATGGGAAAGGCACAGGCTGTGCCTTCAACACTAGCTTTGTTCTAAAATTTTTATTTCCACTCAGTGTTCTTAGAGAGTAATTAACAATTACCAGTCCAAAATATGGAAGATTTTTGCAAATTCTACCACTCATTAATCTGAGCTGCTCTTCTGAAGAATTGTAAATTTCAGCAAAATGGGGAGAGAAGGACCTGTGTTCCAGCAGGTAGTAACATTCTCTTATGTGACTTGGACAATAACCACCGCTTAATTTCTGTGTTTTAACTTTTCCTAATCCTTACCAGAAGCTTGTGATATAATAAGGAAAAGAGGAAATTCTACGATAGTGACGGAACAGAAGTTAGTCAATGTAAATGCTAATTTCTTGGTTTGTATTCATGTTAATAGCTGCACTGAAAACCCCAAAACCAAATTGCTATGTAGTACAGTTTTATGTGGAAAAACAGCTGACTGTGATGCATGGAGGAAAAAACCCCAAACAAGTGTTTCTGGATGAATGGGAGGATCTAAAATCCATCAGTCAGGACTTCTTTGGTTGTTCCTCACCACCCCAGTAAAAAAGGAGGACAGAGATGGAAACAGTCAGCAGGATTTCAACTGACAATTATTTTCATCTCATTGCTGTCATTTCCAATTCTGCAAAAAGCCTGAACACATCCTTACTTATGTAGTTCAACCACTGACTTCAGAGTGAGATAAAGTTTAGTGCATGCTTAAATGCTTTCTTGAACTAGGGCCAAAACTGCTGCTGCTACTAAAATCGGTCCCAGAGGGAACGTTGCATCTTTCACTGCTTCCTTTTTTGTACTTGAAGATACAGACTCCACAAAGACTTGGAAATATGGTAGAATTTGATAAATGTTGCCTGCCTTGTTTAACGGAGTAGAGTGGAGTTTTTGGATGATAGTGCATAAAGTACACATTATCTTCCTTTCTCTCCTGTCCAAATGTGTGCTCTTTAGCAATCATTACTAGGTGAGCGCTGTAGAATAGCAAGAGAGTCACTGTGCCAGTCTGTGTTTTGTTTCTGGCTGCTGCAGGCATAGCCTGTAATTGTAAAAGGCAGCAAAATAAAATGAGTTAAGGTGTTTTCTCCTGTTCTTGCCTGCTCCAAAAATGTTCAGAGGCTTGCTTCTTTCTTTGGTAGAAATCTTCATTCAAATGTTTGCTGAAGTGTGACTTGCCTTGAGCCTCTTTGTTCTTTTTGATTTACACAGGCAAACACACACACATGTGCAAACACACACCCCTCTTCTGGGACTATTGACTTAACCCTGCATATTTGTAGAGGAAACAAACCAAAACAAGACCGGTGCACAGTATTCATAAAATTCATCCCATTGGCAGTGCAGATAGCCACAATGATCTGTCAGTTGATCACCTGTTTCTGTCTCTTGCAATTCATAGTTCAGTTTTTGATTCGAGACACTTGCTGTGTAGCAGTCACTGGTTAAAACCCAACGTGCTGTCTGTGAGAACTGCTCCAGATCATACTATCAGCATAAGATGTATTGAGGGGTGGTGGCAAATGAACCCTGTTGGGAATGAGGGCCTGATGATGCTTTCTTCTCTTTTTGGACTGCAGAGCTCTTCTGTATCTCCCTCAGCCAGTTTCAGAACAGCAGAAAAGCACAGAAATTCAACAGATTATTCTTCAGATAGTAAAAAACAGAAAACAGAAGAGAAGGAAATAGCAGCTCGTTATGTGAGTAGATTGTCTACATTGTGCATTATTGAACTTCAGTGTTCCTGTGTAGTTTCACCTGATTTTTGCTGCATAACTAATTTTAAAATAAGGGTCAAATTTTAACTGGGTTTTGCTGCCTACTTCTAGTGTCTCTGCTGGATTAAACATTTAGGTGCTTATGATTGGTACTGTTTTCAACAATATATATACAAAGCACCCGGAAGTTTTCTGACAATAATGCTGAGCTTTAGTTAGGCTGGGACTTGTTAATAAAGTCTATCTTGACTCTACTTCATAGTGCAGTGCCACTTTGGATGAAGATTTTCACCCCATCTCCTTCTCCACCAGTCAGAAGGCTGGCAAGACTGCTGTAGTTGTGGCAGCCTGCTAAGCAGAAGCCCTGTAGATGACTCAGACTTTAATTGTATTACCACATAAAGTTTGGTATAAGTGAGTGGTACACTGCGGATTTGTGGGCAGATTTCCTTTGTTTTCATAGTTATTAAGACACACTAGGATATGAAATAAAAATTTTTAACACCTTGTGATTTGTCATTGCAGGACAGCGACGGTGAAAAGAGTGATGACAACTTGGTAGTTGACGTTTCCAATGAGGTATACACAATGGTGTTTTTGACCTTACAGAAATGGTGGTGAGGGTATCTTCAGTGGTTTCTGTGCATATTGGTTTTACGAATAGGATTATGGCATTTGAACTTGAAATGCCTGACAGAATCCAGTTGTATGCTCTTTCTTTAGAATACAAATCAAATCTGAAGCATTTATTCTAAAGAGTTGTAAGTACTTGTACAAAGCTTGTAAGAGTGTCTGTCTTTTCTTTCACTTTGGCCATGACTCCATGTGTGAACCTTATCAAGTCTGCCAAATGCATCAAATCTTTTTAATCTTTAACTTGAAGAAAGAGATTTACTTGCCTATTTCAACATCCATAGATTTTTGGCATTGTTTTTCACGGTTTAATGGCATAAAATTTTAAGAGTTTTTTTAAAAAAGCAAATTGTCCTTCATTATCCCTCTCAATTTTACAATTTTATCAGTTAAATCAATTAAGAATGGAAGGAACATGTTGCTTCCTGTGACAGATCTTCATTCCAAATTGAGATGATGCCTTGAGAGGCTGCCTAGAACAGAGGTTAGACACAGTTCAAGGAACAAAGTAGGTATTTATTAAAAGGCCTTCAAAGGATACATCTTGGGCAGTACAAGAGCCTGGCCAAGGCTACACCCAAGATGGACCCAAGATGGAAAACTGGTCACGAGTTTTAACACTTTTATAAGTTTTGGTCCATTTACATATTGGGGTGAATTGTCCAATTACAGCTTCACATTATGAAGTCCCATCCTCCCAGACTGCTCTCCTCAATTTGCTCTTGTGGACACTTTTTGGGCCTGAGGCTGCAACAGTGTCCTTGGTTCTTGGGCTGGAAAAGGATTGTTTTGTCTGACTAAACTGTGAGGAGAGCTTGCTAACACTTTATATGAAGTTCAGAGTTGTATACTAATGCAGTACAGAATCTGGGAAATATGAAAGCTAAAACTTAAGGCATCAGAGGACTGCTCAAGACAAGAACTAGTGGCTAGTATGAAGTTTTTATGCTAACCCATATTCCTGATATTTAGGATCCTTCTTCTCCCCGTGGGAGCCCAGCACACTCTCCACGGGAAAATGGCTTGGACAAGACTCGACTGCTGAAAAAAGATGCACCAATTAGTCCGGCATCTATTGCATCCTCTAGCAGTACTCCTTCCTCCAAATCCAAAGAACTTAGCCTTGTAAGTGCTACAAAATGCTTCTGACCCCTAATCATAGTCTCAAATACATGCTTACGGGATTTCTGTCTGGACATGGTTTGTATTTCCACAGCTGTCATAAAGCACTGTGAAGCATCAATTTAGTATTAGTTTAATTTATCTGTTCAAGGGAGTCTAATAGAAAGTCCACAGTCTTTTTTTGGTATAGGAAGAGGTTATTTTCACTGGTGGTGTGAGTAGATGATAGATGTGGTGTTCTGAGAGATATTTTTCTCCGCCCCCATATGAAGAACTGTTATTCTGAGAATAAATAAAAGTACACAGGGGTTTCTTGAGCTGTTTTCCTGTGCTGTGGTTTATAGCAAATTCAGTTCCCTGCTTGGATGTGATTTGGTTGTTAGCTTTGTTTGAATTACCAGGCTATATACAACAACAATAATTTTTATTTTCTATCTAAAAAGTAATCTGTCATTTACAAGAGCCTTCCATGACTTGCATCGCAAATCAAAATGCAAAAGAAAAGAGCTGCCTGCGAGGGGTGTTCTTTCCTTTCCTGTTTGTGGCCACAGTTAATCACCTACCTGAGCTGCACAGTAATTCCCCCCCTGGTTCTTCACAGGGCAGGGTATGCAGTTATTTAAAGAAATAAAATAAATAAAAAGAAAGCTTAAGGTGAATATAGTGCTCAGGAGCGGTGATGGAATGACAGGTTCAGGCCTGGGAATCAGTGCTGTGTCTGATGAACGAGCCTGTCACAAGAGGAGCACTGCATAGTTCCTGACTTTATACCCATCACTGTCTTCATCCTGTGTTTCTAGCACCACACTTGGGTATGAGTAGTTGGTCAGTTTGGGGATTTTTTTCCTACGCTTCTTGTCCATCCCTCACATAAAGTTATATCGGAGCAGGTCCGTGAGCATAGTGAGACCACTGACTGATTTCACATATGCTGCCAATTGTCAGAGGAAAATGATTTTCAGTCATTTACCTCATTCTGAATCATACAGATTGTCCTGATGAGAAAAGCAGTGAAGGCTGTATGTCATTTTCAAAGCCATTCTGTCTTTTCCAGTGTCTTTGCATCTTCTTTTCATTGCCAGGGACTGTTCAAATCCAAACCCAGAAGCTAAATATCACTAATCACTAGGTATAAAGACAAAATCATTTACAAACTGCCTTCCTTTTTCCTTCTTGGTGATTAGAATGAGAAATCTACCACTCCTGTGTCTAAATCAAATACCCCAACACCACGGACTGATGCTCCAACTCCAGGCAACAGCTCCACTCCCGGACTGAGGCCAGTGCCCGGCAAACCCCCAGGTGTGGACCCGATAGGTTAGTGTCCATATATTTTGGTGGTGTGAAACAGTCTGACCTTGTCAGACTCCCTTTAAATCTGTAATGACAAGTCAGTGCAGTACAGATGCTTAAACTAGGTGCTGAGCTGGTTCTTCAGCACTGTAATGCAGTGTTATGTGGCTTTCCTTGGCTGACTGACTGGTTGCTTTGGGTTATTTGTAGTTTTTTTTCAGTTTTCCAAACTCATGTTTCATGTGACAGCTCTAGAAGCCTCTGTGACTTCTCACTTTCCCCCCTCTTCTTATAGCTTCAGGTTTAAGGACGCCTATGGCAGTACCATGTCCTTATCCTACTCCATTTGGTATCGTGCCACATGCTGGTATGAACGGGGAGCTGACCAGCCCTGGAGCTGCCTATGCTGGTCTACACAATATTTCCCCTCAAATGAGTGCAGCAGCAGCTGCAGCAGCAGCAGCAGCAGCTTACGGGCGATCTCCAGTGGTAAGTGTTTGCTGTTAGTGCATTTAGTTTTGAGAGCTGTTTATATTAAATATAAGACCTGTGGGGTTAACTCTAGTCCACTCATTTTGTGGTTTGGGGAGTATGCTGTGGAGAGCATGAATTAAGCGGTCTTCCTTTGCCTAACTCTTACTTTAATACACCTTTTTGTTTTGCTTGGGGAAAACTACAGGTTGGTTTTGATCCACATCATCACATGCGAGTCCCAGGCATCCCTCCTAATCTCACAGGCATCCCAGGAGGAAAACCGTGAGTATCAAACATTCAGCTTTAAAAGTCAATCATCTGTTAGAAGTCATGTTCCCTTGCTGGTTGGAATTCCCCTTAGCTACTGAAAACTATTGTGTGAATAGAAATAAGTACAGCTATTCAGCAAGAGCAGGAGAATCACTGTGTAATCTTAAAGCTGTGTTTGTGAATTTGTTTTGAAGACTAATAGCAGTTGACATGGACTGGGTGATACAAAGTAAAGGAGACAGAAATAAATGGAAAAAGGAGATGAACTTCAAATCTGACTGGTTGGTTGTTTATGGAAATGCAAGCTGGAATGAGATCTCAGCTTTCCATCTCTACTGTACTCTGCTTCTCAGTTTAAAAAAATTATTTCTTTGTTCACAAAAGCCTTGCAATTACGTGCAAGCTTAGCAGCTGTGTGCAGAAAAAGGAATACTGAAACATTTTGTTTGATTGAAAATACTGGAAAGAATTATTTTATGATAATATTCAGATTCATCCTTGATGGAACTGACCTGTATAGTGTGACCTGCTGTACCAGGCTTTTCATGTTGTGTGCCTAGGAAGAAAGATTACAAAGAACTCTCAGCTCACATTCCTCTTGAGGTAGAGAGGAGAAAAGTAAAGTAAGTAAAGCAGCTATAAAAACTGGGATCATATTGATCCAGATTTTCTTTAAAAAGTTCATCCAGTTCTCATTCCTTGTTCCCACACTTGTGGGAGACTCTGACCAGTTCATACTGGAAAGTTTGATGTTCAGGGGGTGTTGGTGCCAGTCCTTCTCAAGCTCTTTTACGTGTGAATGCCTTTGCGTGGGAGTGGCTGGGGTTGGCCATACGCCTGGCTTTGTGTGAGTAAATGCATTCCCTTACCTGCCAGAGAGCGGGGACAGGTGGTCGGTCTGGTGCCCGTAACTCCTTGTGTACACACGTCACACAAAACATGAGCCAGGTCCAGGTCTCTCAGGCGTCACACACTGGTAACCACCTTAATGTGCTTTCCTGCTAGTTGTGCCACACTGTTGGGTGAATGCATAAGGCAGGTTTGGAAATTGGTGTACAGCAGCTTGCAGACCGGCTGCTTGCGTTAAGATTTCTGTGGGGCACAGATCTCCATCCATTATATACAGTGGGCTCTAAGAAATGTATTGATGTAATGTTCAAATGCTCACTGGATTTAAGTTCATCCCTGATGGAGTCAGTCACCTGCAAAGAAGTGTCTCTGGATCTACTAGACTTTGCTTGCTGTGGTGAGAGAAATGGCAATTGGCAGGGGTTCAGAGACCTCCCTGCTCGCGTTTTTCTTTTGTTAAAATTGAGAGGAATAAAACATGAAGCAAACTGAAATCAAATCACTTCAATTCTGGTTTATCTCCAAGATTTCTAAATGTAGTTGCTCTGTTGATGTCTATTTAAACATTTAAATATAACTGTCATTTGTCTAGTAGAAGATTTGAAACTTTTACAACCTGTGGTTCTTTCAGTATGATTGTATTGACTTTCTTATGTCTTGAGTGTGATAGTTGTCACATCTTCCAGGATTGTTATTTTCTCATCTACTCCATTTTTACCTTAGAGGGGAATTTTTGTAAATTCTCTGCACTGGTGAGTGTCCTGAAATGAAGTGGGCAGCATATGGTACATTTGGGATCTGGCCCCTAATAACTCTCTTTTCACTTCAGTATTGTATCAACTCCTGAGTATTGTACAGTATATAAATACTGAAAGATAGTATATAAATAGGAAAGATAGCTAATGCTTTTTGTCCCTCTGAAAATTATTGATCTGGTGCATTATGAATCTTAAATGACAAATTCAGTAGTTTTAATTGTGAATGCTGCCTTCTTTAGTCACTTTGAAGTATCAATTAAGGAAGTAAACTTAGCAAGTATTCTCATAAACAATTTCTTTGTGCGATCTTCTCATCCCACCATTGTGACAATGGATTTTTCATGAACATTATGATGATGTTTTTAGGTCTAAGAAAATTAAAGCATTAAGCATTGGTATGTATAGGTAAACCCTCTTAAAAATTTGTGCTCTTGTAATAGATGTGATGTATCAGGTAGCATTTCAGAACAAGGCAATTTCATAACCTAACTGTTCTCCCTGGAAAATACTTGGAGATAAAGCTGTTGATAGGTTATTCACAGGTGGCATAAGTGGCAATCACAGAACAGATTCTTTCTCAGTGAGAGGCCTGATTTTGGCAAAAGAAATTGGTATCTGTAGCAGTTGTGTTGAGTCTACCAAAAAAAAAAAAAATCCTCAAAAAGCCCAAACCCAAAACAACCTACAAAACAAAAAATTCCATTGCAGTGCATTTTAGCTGGTCTGTCATGTCAGCTGTCAGCAACCATGCCTTGAGGACTTAACTCCTCAGTGTTGTTGGAAGTTTCACTGCATCCTTAGGTACAGTGCTGAGCAGTTTTGCTCAAGGGGCCTGTGGCCCAGAGTACATTCAGGACAGATTGGCAGCAGTTCAGCTGAAGCTGCCACATAAGAGTCAGTAAAGCGAGCAGCCAAATGTCCCCTGGCACACAGCTACCCACCATGCTCTGGCAGCAACCAGCCAACTATTTCTGTCTTCCAGAGGGCCCTGACCCAACCTTCCTTCCCTTCTCTGCATGCTGTGATATCCCCATCCAAAGTTAAGAGTGGTGTCATATAGCCTCACTCATGCCAGAAATCATCCTAATGTGAGTTGTAAAAGCTCATTTGATTGGTGCTTGACTTTCCACATTAAAAGCTGAGTACCCATGTTTGTGCTTGGAGGGCCATGCTACAGATAAATAGATGCTTTTTCCTTATGTTATTAAAATACCTGATATTTTTCCAGTTGAGTAAAGCATGGTGCTAATAGCACCAGGGTCATGTGTTCAGTCCCTATATGGCCATTCACTTAAGGGTCAGACCCAATGATCCTTGAGGGTCCCTTCCAGCTCAGAATATTCTGTGAAATATCTGTGAAAAAATTGATCTGAGGGCACAACCTGAATGCCTTCAGGGGAAGCACATCTTTGATTCTGTTTTCGTAAACAGCCTTGAAGTAAAACTCTTTAAACCATCCCCTTAATTTTTTTACCCTCAGAGCATACTCATTTCATGTAAGTGCAGATGGTCAGATGCAGCCAGTTCCTTTCCCTCCTGATGCCCTCATCGGCCCAGGAATCCCTCGCCATGCCCGTCAGATCAACACCCTGAACCACGGGGAAGTTGTGTGCGCAGTTACCATCAGCAACCCCACGAGACACGTGTACACGGGTGGCAAGGGCTGTGTCAAGGTTTGGGACATCAGCCACCCTGGCAACAAGAGCCCTGTCTCTCAACTGGACTGCCTGGTAGGTGAAAAGCAGCCTACGACACTGAAAGAAGAGAGGACGTTGTGTTAAGATTGCAGTGATACCGCTAAGATGTAAAGGGCAAGTGGGTATTTGATTTCTGTCACAGTATCACGAGCCAGTATTGCGTCTCTAATTTTGTTGTTTCTATTAGAACTGAGGTTGAAGTACGCTCCTCACCATACTTGTGGGTTTTTTCCCCTGCAAAGAATCAAAACATTTTTAATATCTTAAAATTGTGGTGGGAGGAAAGATCAAAGACAGCACAGCAAATATTGTTTATAAACTTTGACATTTGCTGGCAATCTTACAGCTTGTTGATACCCGATCATGCTAAAAATTGCTGTCTTGCAGCTGTATTCTCTGAGAATATTTGGGGATTGTGTCACGTATTTTGTATCTGTGTATGTATATGAATGCATTGACCTGTCTTAATTTGGCAATTAAAAATATCCATGAGTGTTATTCACAAATTATTTGAATGTGCTAACAAGATGAACTATTGTTAGCAGTTTTTCTCTTGCCGTTTACCAGTTCTTGCTAAGATGTTGCCGTTTGTTACAGAGGCAGTAAAACAAGAACAGTGCAGCGCATGTAGACTCATAATGAATTGCTACACAAGTTGCTACACAAGTGAAGAAAATTGCCCAAATATTTTCATCTGACATCTAGATGGTGGCGGCGAGTCTCACTGGAATGGGGAGAGGGAAAGTGTGCAGGGAATTTGGTACTCCCCCATGCTGAGAGGTTAATGTGCTGAAATAAACAGAGTATGAAAATACAACTTTCTACGCCAGCTGTCAAATTCAGCTATCCTGAATTGTTTTGGGCTGGGTTCAGGTCTTTGCATTTTGATGCTAATTAAGATTAAATATCTCTCACTTCTGAATTTTGTAGATCAAGTTGAAGTACTTCCCTAATGTCATGTAATTTTCTGGCGTTAATACACTTTATCATTGTCATAAATATAAATGGCTCATTAAAACCAGGAGGGAATACAATACTTTTATGGATTTCTGCTCTCATGTTAATGCTGTTTTCTTTCCTCATGAGTAATCTCTTGATGGCTTCTGTCTCCACAGAACAGAGACAACTACATCCGTTCCTGCAGATTGCTCCCTGACGGCCGCACCCTGATTGTTGGCGGGGAAGCCAGCACGTTATCCATTTGGGACCTGGCAGCTCCAACTCCTCGCATCAAAGCAGAGCTGACATCCTCTGCTCCAGCTTGCTATGCCCTAGCTATCAGCCCTGACTCCAAGGTCTGCTTCTCTTGCTGTAGCGATGGCAACATTGCAGTGTGGGATCTGCATAACCAGACTTTAGTAAGGTAGGTCAGCCAAACTGGATCATCAGGTTGTGGAGAATTATTTAGGCACAGCCGTAACTGTGCTTTTGCATATGTATTCTCTTTTCTCCACACATAGATGCTTCCAGTATTTTGTTGTTCAGCATAGTCATGGTAATACCTTGACAAAAGTCTATAGGATTATTTGTAGGTTTTTCTATAGTTCCAGGCTTTTGATCAGCCCATAACTGTAATTCCCTAAATATCAATTGATATCAGTACTGCTGTAGATTCCTTAGACAAATGGTTTTCTCTGTTTCGATGTAAAATGTTTTTCTCATGCTAATTTCTTTAATCAGAGATCCAGCAATATGTCTTGGGTAGAGATATGTGAAAATTACTGCACTGCAGACTTAGCCCTTCAGGAGTAAGGATTGGTGCTCAGCACTGATAGACAGAATGTTAAGAGCTGGTCGCACAGAGCTTCTCTGTGCACTGCACTGTGTGTATGTTGTTACACGTAATATCAGTGTTGCATGTCAGTCAAGCTTTTATTACCTGATGTTACCATTTAGAACTGCTCTTTCTTTTTTTCTTTTAACTTCAGTGACCTGCACATTTTTCTTAAACTAAGGTAATTTTGCTGATCATGCTACAGTCTTCTGGGGGGAATGACTATTTTAAGTTGAGTAGCAGGTATCACATGGCTGGCAGCAAAGATTTCCAGAGTACCTGACTCTTAAAGTGTTCTTTTTGAAATCACATTAGCTGTCTGGTCTGATTGCATCATCAATTCATCAAAAAACTCACATGATTGTCCCAGAGTTTGTATTCATCTGGGATTGCTTTTGGAATCTAAGTTACAGCTCAGGGACTAAAAGAAGGTATATGTATTTTTGCTCAAAATGTGCTGATCTTTTAATATTTTCAGGCAATTCCAGGGCCACACAGATGGAGCGAGCTGTATTGACATTTCTAATGATGGCACCAAATTATGGACAGGAGGTTTGGACAATACAGTCAGATCCTGGGATCTCAGAGAAGGGAGACAGCTACAGCAACATGACTTCACATCACAGGTTCAGTCTCAGAACCTTTGGCATGTCAAAAAATTTTCTTATGGTTTATTAAAACAAGAAAGCACTTTTTTTTTTTTTTTTCTCCTTCATAAGCAAAAAAAGCAGTCTCAAAGATAATTCCAAAGAATTTTTCAGTTAGTCTCATATTCCATACTCTCATTTTTGGTTTTTTGGGTTTTTTTCCTTGTGGCAGCTAAATGTCTATCTGGATTATGACTTTGACAGATTAGTACCTCTCCCATGGGAGTAACAGAGACTCAGTTTTATACAAGTGCCAGATTAAAATGTTCCTCTCTGCAATCTGTTCCCATTTCTGTTGATTCGAGTTCAAAATTATTTTACAAAAATATTTTTAAATGCTGTCAGAGAAGCTTTGACATTAACTTTTATAGTTTGATTCAGTACTTCACTATTGCAGTTTTAATAGCATTTAATAGCATAGTTTTGCAGCTGTGTTTGCATGAACTAATTTATCTTGATTACTGTAGTAATTGGATTGTCATATTTTAAAAAATGCAGTAGACCAAAAATGTGAGTTTGCATAGTGCTAACAGTGTAGCAAGGGTCAGTTTTGAATATCTCAAGCTCTTTCCTTTACTGATTGAAGCATGTGCTATGCTAATTACAGATCTTCTCACTGGGCTATTGTCCAACTGGTGAGTGGTTGGCAGTAGGAATGGAGAACAGCAATGTCGAGGTGCTGCATGTTACTAAGCCGGACAAGTATCAGCTTCATCTTCATGAGAGCTGTGTGTTGTCACTCAAGTTTGCTCACTGTGGTAAGCAAATTGTTCTAAATCAGTTTTTTCCTTCACAAAAAATTGATTCAAGGTTACCTTTATATGAAAGTGTGATATAGTTGTTAAACTACGGAGTATAGTTTAAAATTCAGTATTAAATTTAAGTATTAAGGTTATTATAAAACTCTGTCTGCTTTTTCTCTATGTACTGCTTGTTTAGTGATGGAACATCATAGTGCAACCAGATGAAAATGTTACTGTTCTTTGGATATGTGTGAATGCTTTGTTATGATCATCTGTTTCTGGAGGTGTATTCCTTGAAAACAAAATGCAGCAATAACATTTAAACAATCTGTTGCAGGCAAATGGTTTGTAAGCACTGGAAAAGATAATCTTCTTAATGCTTGGAGAACACCTTATGGAGCCAGTATATTCCAGGTAATAATCTCCTAGAAGCTATTTTCCACAGAGATTACAGTGCAGTAGACCTGCACAACTTAGGGTGTGTCAGTAGTTTAAGGAGTTTTCAGGTGGAAATGTAGCTAATTACTGTAGTCCTTAAAGAGTTTGTTTGTAACTCTTAGGAAAGGAAATGGTTTTGTCCTTTCTACTATTTCGCTAATTCAGCTTTTACGGTAAACTAGCCCTTTAATCTAAAATTGTTCTTAATACCCTTTTTCTCACCTTCTTCTGCACAGTGGTGGAATACAATACCCCAGTCATGTTGTTAGGTGAACTGAAGGTCCAAAAGGTAGCTAAACTAGTGGAAGTCATATTCAACATGTGTGTTTTTCTTGGATGAGATGTGTTGATGGATTGGTCCAGGAGGCTCCTGAGCTGAAAACTGAAGCAATATGGAGGGGCCCACTGAAATGTAACTGGAAGCTGTAGCCTGTCCATAGTCCCTCTGTGCCCAGTTTTAATGGCATTTCAGTACCACTATAGGAAAGTGGGATTTTTGGCATTTCTTTCTATTCTTTCACCTGCAGGTACCTCTATGTTGAGAATATTTTTATTAAATTTAACTGTTAACTGGCTGTAGTTTAAATTACTAGTCTCATGTGTACAGATGCCTGCCATGTCTCCACTTTTGGAGACAGTGCTGTTTACCTTGACATGAGAAGGGTAGGGTCTACCTTTTCCTAGTAGAGGCTATTAATTTCTAATCATCCTAACAATAGCACATCCCTCTTAAAAATGATCTTAAAAACTCCAGTACAGCTTTCTTGCTGAGGGGTAGATAAGGAAACTTCTAGTGCAGTGAACAGAGGTGTCTTTGCCAAAACACAGCATGATTGGAAGGTGTTTGGCTCTGGTGGTAACAGGCAGAAAATGATGTGGACATATATCGCGTAAAGAAAACAGGCACTGAAGCAGCAAGGTGAATGTGGCAATGCATATACTTCATCTTAGAACAGACAGCAAAGCCAGAAAAGACAGAGCTGCTGTAACCTGCTGTATCCTGTGTCCCATCCAGCTCCTGCACACTTGTTGTGTATCCTGTTCCACCACAGTGTCTTTTCCTACCGGCGTCCTCTGTGATAATGTAAATTCCTTTGTGCAAAGCTTTTGTTTTCTTGTGTTGGGGAAACAGTGAGAGGAGATAGTTATTTCTGTGGAGTCTCTTTGTTTCATACCTGTGGGTAGGTAGGGCTTTGAAGTGTTTCTCTGTGTGAATTTCTTGTTTACAACAAAAGAAATGGGAAGAAGATGGGTTTTCATTCATTTTTATGCAAATGGAAATAATAAAATATTAATAAATGCTCATTCCTTGTAAAGTATATAGAAAGGACTACTTCTATTTGTTTGATTGATAGATTACTTGTAGGTCCATAATATTTACTTCCCTTTCTACCACTGCTTTATTTTAAAATGGATTTTTTCTGTGGAACCAAAATATATTAAAAAATTTTGCCACTATGGTACTGATATTTAATGAGCTTTTCAGGTATTCCCTATCTATAAATTCTTCCAATTAATCTTCAAGCCCTTCAGGATTGAGGAATTGGAAAGATGTAATTTTCTTTTTCCTTTTCTTTTTTCTTGTAGTCCAAAGAATCCTCATCTGTGCTTAGCTGTGATATCTCTGTGGATGACAAATACATTGTCACTGGCTCTGGGGACAAGAAAGCTACAGTCTATGAAGTTATTTATTAGAGACAAATCTGAATGCAGACAGAACTCCTTCTCCTAGCACTTTGCTGTATATTTCTTTTTTTTTCTTTTCCTTTCTAAACTGAAAACTTAAATGCTCATCACAGTTGTAGAATTTATTTTTACCTTCTTAACTTGCTATTGATTTAAGAACTTGTGATACCAAATTGTCAGATATCTACTTGGAAGAAGATGGAATAAGCATACATAACAGTGACCTTGACTCTTTAATTATGTATTATAGCTGTAATGTATTTATTTTGTTTAAAGAAAGCTTTCTAACAATGAACTGACTAAATAAAGCTGTCTGGCCCGGCTTTAGTTTGAAAAATGCATCATATACTTGTGTTTTTGCAGGTGGATAAATTGGGGATCTTGGAGAAGGATGTTCAGGAGATACTTAAAATTACACTAAATAGACTTGTAGTTTCTATTTAAAAAAATAAACTTTGTTATATTTTTTAGTCCTGTTCTTGGATGAGACCTCTAAGTGTTATTACAGTATAATTATTTGGTGGGAAGATGCTGTATCTTAACTATTTTAGACAGTCTTGGAAACTTAGGAAATTGCAAACTGTAGCCAGTGATCTACATGCCTGTGATGAATGGCAAATTCAGTTCACATCTAAATTAAATTCACTTTAAGTAAGAATGTGCTAATTTATATATTTGCAATGTTAATATAGCATCTTGTGTACAGATTTGTTCTCAATGCTTTTCTGTTGATAAACATAAATCATTTTGGTGTCAAGCTAGGTTTTTTAATATAAACACCTCTCTTTGTTATATTGTAGAGAGTACAATAAGTTGCCTCAAAGAATCACCTTTGTTACTTCTGGAAACTTTTGCAATGTTTCCTTGAAAATGGGGATATGTGTCTTTGGGCAATTTTTCAATTACAAGAGATTATGAAAAATATTTGATATGTTCTTTGGAAACTGCACTGAAATAAGAATGGATGCCTACCAATATACAAACCACAAAAGCAATGACCTCTGAGGTAGGATTTACAAGAGTACTCATTCCAACATACAAAAAGGAATGGATTCTCATTGGGATAAGGACTTGCTTTGTTCGCCAGCAGTTCAATCCAAGTCTTGATTGGATGTCCCTAAGATGGACGCAGACTGAGCCATTGTGCCAGAGACAACGTGTTATCTTTTTATGTTGTTGTTGTTGCTGTTAAACTATGATCTGTGACTATTTTTTTTTTTTTTTTGAATGCTTTAAAAAAAACTTTAAGTCTGTGGATCTGCTGATGTACAGTGCCTTTGCTGCTATGGATCAAAATCAAGAGACCCGTGTAGATAAATCTTATTGTATAAGTAGAAAATTACTTAATTTCATACTAGAAATGGATTGATGCTGCAAGTTAAAATGGACTGTTTATTGAAGTTCCAAATGTGGTAGCAAAAAATGGTGTCTTAAGTGCTTAGTGTTTGATGTCATTAACAGTTTCGTAATACTCTACATTGTAGAAAGATTTTGATACTAAACTGTGTCATTGTACATAGTTCTAATGCATTGTATTGACCACCAGTACTTCTATAATGGTAGATTATTGTTTGTGCATTCAGACTTTTAAGCATTAAAAATAAGTAACTTCTAAGATGCATTTTTCTTTTTTTTTCTCCTCCCTCATTGTCGTGCTTGTGATAATTTCAGTCACAACTTCTGCCGTTCAGTCACGGAACATACCACTACAGATACTTTTGGTTTTGCCACTGAAACACAGTGGCCAAAATGTAGAGTTTCAGTTGAGACAGAGAGACGTATGAATTTTCAGTTTCTCAGGTTACCTGACTGCACTGATTCTGAACACTTGGAGGCATCAAACTTTGTTTGTCTCCTAAGAGTTTGCCTCTTCCCAGTTTTGTGGTTTCCTATCTGACATATTTATCCCATACCTTGGGAGAGAGTGAAATTGAGGACCATTACTACTCACATGCCCAGTAAGTATGTGGAGATCAGCAGGATTTGGGAGGGGTGTTGCACTGCAGCATCACACCAGGGTTTCCTCATCCAGACGTAAAGTCTGTTCGTGCTCGCAGACAGGCTTCGCTCACTGATGTTTGGGTTTAGATCAAAGATTAGGGCCAGCTTCCATGAAGTTAAGGAACACAAGTTAAAGTGATCTAGGGAAAATTATTCAATGTACTGCTGGGAGGGTGACAGAGGGAGAAGTGAAGCTGTCTGCAACAGGAAAAAAAGGAAATGGAAAAAATCCAAAGAAAAGTTTGAATTTTTCTGTTCTATAACCCATTTCTGAAATGGTGCTGTGCAGGGTTGCAATCCCCAGGCATGCAAGCCTTTCATGATGTGCCAGCCTGTGGTGACTGCTGGTACATGAACCCAGGCTTAGAAATATTTTGGGTTTTCTTGAAATGTCAAAACAAGATGTAGGTTGACAAAATTGTTTCCTTGTACTCTGAGTGATTAGGTAATACTTGCTGATGGAGGAGAATGTTGAGGGGAGTTTCTCTGGGAGCTATCAGTTCTAGTGAAGTGTTTTTCAGATTTCCCCTAGAGTAATGTAAGGTTTCACTTATTCTAAGGTTCTGTGCTACTTAATACAGTAATGCTCCATAAAAGTAAACATGGTACAGATACCTTCTGTTAATATTTACTCTTGTCTGAAGAAACAGAATTTGCTGGTTATAAACATACTGGAGACACCTTGTCTTTTCAAAGCCATTCAAAAATATAAAAAGCTAGGGTGTACATGGTTTACTAAAAAGAGAGAAGGCACCTGCTTAATGTTTGGAGAGGATGTCGTATTTTTATGTAATAGTTCAGGCATGAGATTACATAAAAGATCTAATATAAAGCATTCCTTTAAAAAGAATAAAACATTGCTTACACCTGAATTTGTAACAGAGCTAGTTTTGACAGCAAAGTAATATACTGCTGAAGCAGCCTGCCATATATCTGCTTAATAATGTTTGTATTGATGGCTTGTAAACAGTGTAGGAATCAAATACTTTAATCCAGGATTACTGCAGTTAAATGTGTAATCATCCTGATTTTTTCCCCTTCAGGGCTGAGTGCAAGTGAGAGATGGTACACAGCTACTTTCTGTTTTTCTGTTATGCATACATAGGGTCACCTTCCTTTTTCATTCATTAGTTTTGTTTGCAACTGCACAGCAGTTTTGTGTAGCGTGTTTTGATGCAGATGTGTTTCGTGCCACAAACTTGTGGCAAACACACTCTAAAGAAGGTACAACCATGTCTTTCTCTGTATTCTTCCCTTCTCAATTCTTATTTAGTATGGTGATTAAGAAAGACATATCTTTTTAATTTTTATATCTTTTCTGACTGGCCTGTGTAGGTACACTTAAAGGAAACACTTCCTATCAAACCAGTGTTTTCTAAAGATATGCAATTTAAAATTATATTTCTCTGGTTTTAGCCAAAAGTGATTTCTCCTATTTCTTAAGCTGCTCCATTACATAAAAAGAAAAAAAAAATTACTTTACCAGCCATGATTTTCATGTATGAGGGATTTTAAGTCTGTACTGAAATAGTTTAAATTGGATTTTGTGTATTGCATTGAATTCTGGCAGCTGAAGCACATATAAAATTCCTTCTTCCTGAAATGTTGATGGGTGTGTGGGAGAAACAGGAAGGTAGCTATGCAGGTCTACATATGCCTGGACAGTATTCTACAAAAACATGCTAGGTCCTTGGCACAAATAAATACTTCTTCTGTTACTACCCTATTTATTTCTGATCATTCCATCTGAAATCCTGATGTGACTAACTTCTCAAGGATTTGTGTTGTGAAAGAAAATTAAAATAAATAAAAATATAAAACAAAATAGAAAAAAAAAATAAAATACCATTTCTGTATGTGCAGGAGTCAAGAAATTTAAAGCAGAACTTGTTCTGCAGTGTTTTTCTTTGAAGTTGAATACACTACATCTTTATGGCACCAAATTAACACTGTGTACAGCAATACAAGAACACTTTAAATCATCAAGTATGGCTACTGCAAAGGCTGCCATTTCGAATTTTTCAGAGCAAATGCACTCTGAATAGCTCATCCAAAGAGCTGCTCTCACATGGTATGTAGGAGGATAGTTGCCTTCAGTACTGCAGAGCTTTTCCAATGCTGAGGTTTTGCAGTGACCACAGTGGTGTTGAAGAGGGTTGGGCAGTTTGGGCTTGATGTGCAGCCAGCCAGTTCTGCCATATATTTACATGAGAATCCCCTTCCCAGACATAGCAGGAGATGAATCCTGGAGTGATGTGCTTTAGAAGATCATCTCTGACAAGCTCTTAAATAATGCACCTGCCACGTCTGCTTTTGAACCAAGAGTTACTGAACATAGCCCTTGAGATTTCACGTTTCTTCCAGTATTTGGACTACAGCGTTTCCACTGCACAGCAAGAAATTTTTATGTCAAAACCAATAAATGTTCTTACTCTTACCAAATGATTTTCTGTCCCAGTTACAAGGAAACAGTATTATGGTGTCTTTTTTTATTATTAAAAATGGTGTAGTCTGACATTTACAACATGTCCATAAACATGCCATGGAGTGCAAAGAAGCTCTTCTGTGGGGTCACTTTGACTCACGTGGTTATGTTCAAAAAACATTGCAGAAATAAATCTTTCCTTTTTTTGGGAGAGATTAACCTGTCATATCATATGCACAGTGTACACATTTAGGGGAAGGACTGTCTAGTGATTTCTTTTGCATCTGTGGTTTGGATTTGGCTGATTACCCCAGAATGCAAAAAAGCATCTGAAGGGTAAAATCAGTAAGTACAAATATTTAAGGATTTAAAAAACAATTCTGCTGTTCTACAGTAATTATATTGACCCAAACTGTCTTTTAAAGTCATATCAAGGTAAGCATCTGTATTACACTTTCTTTTCATATTCAAATAAAAGAAGGGGTGGAGGAATTTTAAGATAATCTTTACCTTTCAATCAAACCTTTCTTTAAAAAATACCCCAATGCTAGTGCTTGAAGAAGTAATTTTCTTCAGTTATTGTCATTATACTTGAAGAATTTTATAACAAATGTGCTGTAGCACAATTTACAGTAATGCCAGAAATTAGAATAGGTGATACAGCTGCTATTAAAAGTTAGGGTTTAGAGAATGCTATTAACATTGGGGGAAAACAGTTTGATTTGGTGGTCAAAGGTGTTATTTCATTTTCTGAGCAAAAGCAATATGTAATTTTAGCTGCATGTTTTAATCTGCTGTATGTGCAGTATGGCTTAGAGATTCATCTTCAAGGGGTTTCAGCAATTCTGTCTTGATTTTTTTTTGCTGTAATTTAGGACATATTTGATGAAAAATGCTAATGGTTATTAAGGACAACTCTGGTCCCAGGACCATGGGCAAGAGGTGGAATATGGAATAGGTTACTCTGTTTCTGATCCCAGCCAGTGCTCTGTGCTGCCTGACGCCTAGTGAAATGATTTGCATGAGCCCAGTGTAAAATGTTTTTATGTTCTTCTTCACAAAAGGCATTATCTAAAGGCTAGCTATCCATTATTTTGAAAAAAGTGTCACAGCTGTATTGAAATATAGGGACATTTTCTGTTGGGAAAAGAACAAGGAGAACCTCTGGGGAATCAAGCATTTCAACTCTTTATCAAGCACTGTAAATGTGCAAATGAGGCACTCACACTGCTGTGTTATAAACTGTCAGTCTTCTGCTAAAGTGGGAAGAAAAAATATATGATACAAAGATAATAGACTGTCTTGTGTTTCAGCATGGCTTTCAGGTATTAGGTATGAAGTCTGATTTGCACTCATTTTAGAATAAATAATCATGAATCCTCTTGTGGTATTAATGATGGTGTGTCTGGCCACCTTACAAAAAAATAGCAGCTGAAAGAATGAGGATAGTTACCAGGGTTTCTCATCTCCAACACATGAAGCAATACTATTAAAAAAAAAAAAAAGACCTGCTCATTTTATAACCTCATATGAGCAGTGTTGTTAATATTTCAATGAAAATATTTTTTCTAAAGAAATATTGATGTCATCCTCCCATTTACCTATGCACACATCTTTGCCTGAATAAAAAAATCCCACCTCCTTTGCAAAGTTGCTTTTTTCATCCAAGCTTTTAGGAATAATTAGAATAGCTTCTCTGTGTCATATCAGTTTTAAAGTTTCTTGCAGGCTGTGTGTGACTCCAGTGATATATTTTCTCACATTTTCCTCCCCCGCTGAGAACCTTCCTGAAGCTGGTGCTCAGTGCTCCAGAGATGCTCTTGCTTGTGGCTTGGTCTTGCTCTCAGGGGTTGCTCAGTGAATGGGAATGGGAAGCATTCACAGGATTTTTCTGGCTGTAACAACTGCTGTGACAGCTGTTACAGACTCACTTATGCCTCCTCCTTTCTCTGAGCAGTCTTAAATAAAGACATGCAGTAGGAGCAGTCCTCAGTGCAGCTGACCCTTCTGCTTTACCAAGCTTCACAGGTGTTCATCACCTGGAAATGACAGAGGAGGAGAAGCAGCAAGGAGTTCTAGGTAGGCTCAATGTGCCAGTGGGAGACAGCCATGAAAAAGACAAATGTGATATAGGATGTGTCTGGAGAGGCATTTGCTGCAGAAATAGGGAAGTAGTGCTGCCATTATACAAGGCACTGGTGAGACCTTGCCTAGAATAGTGAGTACAAACCTGGTCACCCATGTTCAAAAATCTTAATTGAAAATGGAACTGATAGGGAAAAGAGTGTACCCTACCAGGCAGACTGGAAAAGCAAGAGGATGGAAAATGTCTCATGTAAGGAAAGCCTATGTCCTTTTAATCTTTCAGGGTGGCAGACCAAGAGCAGATACAAATGGCATCTAAAAATACTTCAAATGTCTGTTCATCAAGGATGATGGTATTACAGCTGAAAGATGAATCTAGCACAAAAAACAAGCGAGGGAAAGAGTGTAACCTGGAATTAAAGAGGCTCTGTTAAGAGTGGGCTACAATGGCCTGCAATGGCTTTCCAATACTGAGATGGCCAGCAAAAAGCAGACTGCTTTTAAGACAGAGAATGATACATTTATGAAGATACGTGTGTGATTGCAGGATATTGGCATCCGTAGCTCATGTCTCTCCCAGTCCTTCTTACATGCTTGATCTGCATATAAAAAGAATGTAATGTCATAATTGAATGAAGGGGTGTATATTTTGGAAAGAAGTTTGGTGGGTAAAGAGAATGGGAGAGAAGGGCTGTCAAACATCCCTAGGGGGAGACAGGTACCCTCTCTGATGTTACACTGTACGTCATGAGCAGTCCTCTGGTCAAAGGCCCCAGAAATTACTCTGGGAATGTTTCTGGAGTCTGATGGCCTAGGACACCTCTTAAGACATGATGGCTGCCTTTGCCTCATGCTTGAGCCAGTTGTGCCCCTCAGAAGGGATTAATACCCTCAGGCCTGTGTGTGAATTGTGAATGACCTTACACCTTGGGGAGTTTTACACCTGAGCCAATTGTGTAAAGAAAGAAAGTAGCATGATAAAAAAAGTATTATCACACCTTGCAGGACCTATTTGTTATTTTCTTCCCTATCTGGCTCAAAACCCAGCTTTCTGTTAAAAAGAGGTCAATTTGTTCTGCTTATCCTCTGGTGGTGGGTGTGCACCTCTCTGCCCTGGGGCTGTTTTATTTCCAGAGATTTCCAGAGATTTCACCACTACACACACAAGAACTCCTTCTCCTCTTCAGCTGGGGGTGCAAACGTCGTCTCAGCTGAGCACCTTCTGCTTTTGCAAATGCTGTTTTTTAAGTCATTGGCAATTCAGTCTCAGGCCAGGCTAGATGGAGCAGCTCTAGGGAAATATATGTAGGGAAAGGTATCTAGGGAAAGGGGTTTGAACTGGATGATCTTCAAGATCTGCTCCAACTCAAGGCATTCTATGATTTTATGAGTTGATGACTCAGTCTCAATGAATCTTTCAGAAAAGAATCTTGTCTTTTATAGTGCTTCTTGGCAATTTTCTTTCTATTAAAAATCACGAAATATGTGTGATGTAGGCCCTTCATCTTCTTGGAACACCTCTCCATTACGTGCAAATTCTCTTAGCAGATTGGCAGTTTCTGGTTTTCCTATACTTGCAGCTCAGCAAAACGTAGAAATCCTTCATTATTGCTTTTTCTTTCTGTGGCATAATTGAACAGCAAAGTGTAAGACAGATAATAACATTCCTTAAGTAACATTCCTTACAGTAACATTTCACAGTAACATTAAGAATGTTACTAAGAATGTTACTAAATATTTTTCAAAAGATATGGGTTTGAAGCCTAAAGAAAATATTTTATTTTTCTGCCTTTTACCTGGCATCTCTGCTTGGTGATTTGTGAAGAGTGGTGGGGACTGATCTCCTCCCTGTTGTTTGATGAGAGGATGCAGGGGAATGGCTTAAATTTTATCAAGGGAAGTTCAAATTGGATATTAGGAAACAGTTTTTCACTGAGAGGGTGGTT
This sequence comes from Serinus canaria, assembly GCF_022539315.1. Taxonomy (NCBI): domain Eukaryota; kingdom Metazoa; phylum Chordata; class Aves; order Passeriformes; family Fringillidae; genus Serinus; species Serinus canaria. Next base: position 40,619,920 of record NC_066343.1, on the reverse strand, counting down.
GAGCACTGAGAGCAGGTTCCCCAGGGACATTGCCATAGCCCCAGTCCTGTGAATTTGCATGAAGTTTTTGGACAACTCTCTTAGATACAAGGTTTAAGAGTCAAGAGTTGAACTTGGAGAACCTCACAGGCCCCTTCCAACCCATGAGATTCTTTGATTATTAATTACAGACAGCTAAAATCTAAAAAAAAAAAAAAAGTCAAATTAAAAAAGAAAGCCTCCAAGCAGCTCAAAATTTCATCAAAAATACGCTCCTTCATTGAAAATCTAAGATAATTGATACTAATTAACTTTTCAAATTGAGATTTACATTTCAGATTACTTTTTTATCTGGAAGCTCTCTCATGACTCAGAACTCAGATTCAAAAATCATGAGCTTCCTTTCTGCATGGCAGCACCCTGAGTATAGCTACAGGTGAAGTGTGCAGCTCATGTTCAGTCCCCTACTCTTCTGGACTCAGAGCAAATGTTTGTGTGTTGGCTGTTGCCAACACTGCCAGCTGTTCACCCTAGCCATTGGATACACAGCTGTGTGTCTGTGTGTCCTGTCCTGTTTCCTTGGTTGCAGCCTATTTGGATAGAGATTGCCTTCTCTTCTGTGTGTACAGTGACTGACCCTCTCTGAGATCTTTATGCTCTTCTGGAACATGAAGAAAGTTGTGTTCTTGTTGCTGGTTCTAGAGATAGAGACTGAACTGTGGGCCCAAATGTTCCTCTAACAAATTGCCCATTTTTAATGTGTTTTACAGTTATTATTTTTATTAACATCAATTCATTGTGGTGAGTCTGGGATTCTTTTCTGTTGTCTTTGGGGTTAGGAGGTAAATTATCAATTCTTAAAATCCTATTCTGACCAAACTAGAAGATTTTGAAGGCCTGTTTGGTGTTGTTTGCTGTTATGTTATGTATGCCTGCAACACTGACTTCATTTTGAGTATTGGATATTAGACTCAGATGTGAATCATATTTTTTCTTTTCTGTAATGAGTAGCAGATATGTTTTTCCACAGCGGCTCCCAGTCCGATATTTTGATAATGTACTCCATTGATATCCATGGAAATTATTGCATGATGCTGCTCTAACTTAGCTTTTATCACTTGTTAAAACATAGTTGATAAGCGTGCTTCTCTGGGAGACATTCTGTTATCTGTGGATTAGATGTGGGAGTGTAACTAGAATGTTTTGCTTAGGGATTCATTTATAACCTACCTAATATTTATTCCGTGAAAGATTACTTAGAGGACAGAAAAAAATTTTAACATGCTGCTTCAGGAAATTTGAGATCAAAACACAGTTCAGTGTGAAAACATGACACACCTGTAGATATTCCAAAACCCAGAATGCTTGCATGTTTTGTCTCATTGTGCAGAATCATGTATAAAATGAGGTCCCTCCTGAGGGATATCATAATGATTGCCAGTTGGTGTTGGCTGAGCACGGTGGTGTTGCTCTTGGACATACAAGTCCCTTATGAGGGCTTTGTGTTATACTGGGGGCTTTTGGAATGTTTTCCCAGACAGACCAGAATTTTAAAATAGTAAGCTCACTCTGAGCCTCTAAACAATTTGCTAATGAATAGATCATCACCACTGAAGTCTCATTTCTCCTTTTCTGAACCCGGATTCTGGATGGGTGAACTCTGACAAAAGACTGCCTTGCAGCTGAAAGCCTTCTCCAGACATTGTTATGTAAATAAGGGGCACAGAGGAAGTGTGTAACTGTCTCTCTCTTTTGAGTGCATCCTTGCTCATCAGTTATAACAACAGGTGGTAGTAGTTATGGAAGGCTGGCTGTTTAATATGTGGAATCCTGTGTATCTTCTGTTCTCTAAGTTATGATAAATGTGACATTTTATGTTAGTGGAGATGGTTGAAGGTATTTGATAAGGTGCTTCCATTACTGTACACCTGTATTTTTGCATTTTTATTTCAAGACCTACTTTACATGAGACTGATAAAAATATATTTGCTTTTATTACAGACATTGTTTATATAAGGATTTGAGACAAAAGTGTTGTCATCAGGGTAAATATTGTGCAAAACCTAAAGGAAAATATGGAGATCTGCTAGAAACAGTGTTTTTTTCAAGGTCCCCTGGTACTAAAGAGTTTTAAACAGCCTTTTAGGAAAATCTAAGATTGTTTACATAAAAGCATTTCAAACTCTTCCTCTGTTATAAATAATGTGTGGTGACTAGGTATGTTAATGTTCTCAGTAAAACTCTTTATCATGGTAAGAGAAAAGAAATATTTATAAGTTTTTAAAAAATGTATTTAGCTCTCAGTAAATAAAAGATTATTCATCTGAAGAGAGCTATATTTCTTGCAGTTGTTAAACCACTATGAGCTGTATAAAAGGGGTCTATTTAAGTGTTTCACCTATCCAATGGCCCTTTTGGCTTCATGCAGATAAGCTACAAGAGAATGGTATGCATAAGCCAAATAGTTTATCTTAAGCAAGAAAAAAGCTATCAGTTTCCCTTGGAGACACCATATATATTATACAGGTCCCATTTTTTTTTACATTTTTCTGATAATTTTTTATGACTTTTTTTAAATAACTGAAGCATCACTAGGTTATAAGACATTACCATTCAAACAATTAAGGTAAAATATTTTCTTCTCTATAAGCATCTTTAAATTTTGATAGACATCAAATTTTGGACTCAAGCTGGTCCAAGAATATATATGGGTGGTTTAGTCATTAGCTTAAGCCAGTGTCCAACAGCTGAAGATCTGATGCTTCTTTGTTCTGAGAAGAAGCAATAAAACCCCCAAAATTGTCATACCTTTGTAAAGATGCAATAAATTTTAACCTGCCTCTCTCTTTGCTGCAGGGAACATTATTTTTTGCGATCTTCTTCTGGGAATAGTACTTCATCCTGGAAAGGAACGTTTTTGTTCCACTTTGTTTTCCTTAATTTTCCACAGGGCATCAGTTTTACTGAATAAAATCACACAGCAGTGTAGCCAGGTGCCTGTAAAATAGGATGCTGAGCATAACTGGGAAGGTCTGCCCAAGAAACAGGTATGCCCAGGTGTAGCCTGTCAGAGCCCTGACACTGCACACAATCACAGAATGAGCTGAGTTGGAAGGGACCCATAAGGATCACTGAGTCCAGCTCTCGGCCCTGCACAGCACCATCCCCAAGAGTCACACCTTGTGCCTGGGACTTATCCCAACCAGAACATTTATGCAGCTGAATAGCAAAATAGGGCTGAAATTTGTTCTTCCTGCTTTTCATTGCTGTGTGGTAAGATCAGTACTGCCCTAGTGACTGGTGATGTACTTATAAGTACTTGGCCTTTCTCCACCTTGCAATTTTCAAAAAATCTGTTATTTAATCCTGAAGTAACTGACACTATAACTGTTCTCTACAAAACACTTTTGAAATGAAAAAATAGCTAGGTCTCTCAAGCTGGATTCTTTTACATAATGTATAAAAGGTGTCTATATATAACAGTACAGTAGATGTGTTCACTCATTATGCTATAGTTCATTTGATATCCTGTTGTGATGTACAATTCTGTTTAATGCCTTAACTTGCTCAGCTGAAGCAAAAAAGCAGCAGAGGTGTAATGCAACCATTCAGAGTGATAAGGGATGATATACTTTGCTTGAAGGGACAGTCCTTTGATTTTCATCTAACTTCACTGGGGCAACTTACCTTTTACTTTTACGTATACTTGCTTTTGGAAAAAGCCTCATGTTTAGAGCTAAGAATAGGGTAAAGTGTTAGGATTTTTAATTGTACCTTTAAAAACTTTGTTTATATGTGTTTGCAACTAGTACCTCAGGTAGGAAAATGCTTTTGAAAAGTGACTTCTTTGAATTTCCATGTGAACCATCAAAAAAACCCAAACTAAACAAAATAAACACGTAGCAACAACATATTTTAATCTTCCCAGAAGAAAAAAATGGTAGAAAGCTGACTATGAGCTTTGGTTTGTTTAGAAACAGGACAAATATGATATACAGCTCCTGTGGGAAAGTTGCTTTTTGTCTTATAAATACATTGCTGAAAGGAGTACTGAAAAATATAAGCCATACATTATGCAAGTATGCATCTGGATATCCAAAGGTACAAACTTGAAGATAATACCTGCATGTGAAAAGTTAGGTCTGCCCTCTCCAGAAGTAGGTGAATGTTTAGCTGCAGTCAAAAGGAAGGCTAGATTTGTAATTTTAAAAGTAATTGTTATTATAATTGAGCAATTTGTAAGACAAAAAACAGTGTTAAAGAAAGTTCAGTGTGTATAACTGCTTGCCATGAAATACCTGAAATACAGACCACAGAGGGACACACAGCTAAAGATGAAGCTCTTTCTTTAAGCCAAACAAGAATGGAAGAGGATTATTCTGTTTATCTGCTCTTCTCTTCTCTTCTTTTTCCAAAGAAAACTGTCAGATGGATGAGGATTTGAAATTGCATTACTTTGTTAAACAGTCATTTTTTAAAATAAATATTACAGATGAATGTAAGTGAATGAAGACCTCATTCCATTGTTTCTTCATGCAGTATTATAAACAGATCTTTTTAGTAGGATATTTTAATGTTTAGGGGTTTTTGTGGCTATGGAAATAGAGGAAGAAAAAGGGAAACATGAACAACTCTTCTCTAACAGGTTTTACAGATTTGTTTTCTTCAACAGATGGAGAATTGATAAATGCCACTTATCTGATCTTGTTCCCTGAAAATTCCTGCCAAAAGCCTTAAAGAGAGTAATTTGATATTTTTCTCAGTGTTCCAACATCTACTTATTGATTATAATACGGTGTTTTGTGCACTTACTGGGGAACTAGAAATGCTTTTAGTTAAAATCAAGTAACTCACAGAAACAGTAGATTAAGAGGTAAGCCATGCAAAATCACAATTGTGGTACAATTGTGTAGAACTTAAGGGAATTGAATTTGGCTTCTACTACACTTACTAACAAGTTGTATTTTGTAAAATTTATTGTCTTTTCCTTGTATTGGCACAACAAAGACCTAGTGATTGCTTGTGATGTGTGATTGGATGAACATGAGAAGTCATACTGAGAAGTCTTTCCAAAAGATGGAGATATGCTTAAGAAATAATTTTGGAATCCTGTTAATCTGGTAATCCTCTCTTCTCAAAACCTCAAGAGTTATGAGTATGTGACTCTCACCAGCACTGGGCCCTCTCCCAGGCACTGGATTATGTGTTGTAGCAGTAATCTGCCCACTGTAAGAGTAATAAAAATGAACAAAATGTATTTTTTACCTCAATTTGCTTTAATCACCAGCAAAAACTTCTTTTACCCAGCTCAACTGCTACTGCCTCACATGTTTTTCTCCATTAAAAAAAAATTAAAACCTGAAGTCTATTTCTTAATGTGGTTATGAAAATGTCTCCTGGTAGTCCTGTCTATAGAGACCTTTAGGGAAAATGCAATGTGAGAGCAGAAAGAGTCATTCCACCAAGAAGATGGACTGGGTGAGTCAGTACCTAAACCTCATGCCATTTGCTGCTGATTTCAAGGAGACCTTGAATTGTAGGAAGGCACTGGAGAAGGAGGATCATCTTGCAGCACTTTCAAGCTTCAAACGCTGCTGCTGACAGGTGTGCAAAATTTAGAGCAATGTATTACTGCATTTCATCCCTAATTTAGAGCTAGAGCATGTTTCCAAGAATGCGCTGACTGTTGCAGAAACCACCAGAATAACGCTGAGAAAGCTTCTCTCAGTGAAAGCAACCATGTTAGAGAATAGCTCCTGCTATGGGCTTAAAATCAGTGCTGGCTGCCTGCCAAGGGGCAAATATTTTTGGCAGCTCAGGAAAAGGATCCACAAAAGAAAGTCTGTTACTGCAAGAAATACTTGCCTCTGAAAATATATCCTGGTTTGTGGAAAACCAATTAAATACAGTCATTGAATCCTTTTAGTGTTTTGCTTTACTTTATTTTATTTGCACGGATTACATTAACAGCATTTCAAAGTGCAGAAACTTTATTTTTGCTAGTATGAAATAATGAGATTCTTCAGACTTAGTGTATGTTACACACTATTTTATGCACTTCACATTGTGTAAAATTATTTACAATATTCTCTGGAAGTGAAATAAGGAAAGCAGTCCTTTACCTGAGCTTAGATAATAAGAAGTTTAATGATGAGTAGTAATCACTCATAAGATATAAAAAGGATTACTCACTATAAAATTAAATCAAAAGAAAGAAATTATAGGGGATACTTTCAAAGGCACCCAGCCTCCCCAATTCCATCCGCTTAAAATGTGAAATTTGGCAGCTAGATTTTAGCTTACTGAATTGTAGTGTGAGATTCTCTGCCTTGCTCCTTTTCCATACCAGAGTAAAAGCAAAAGGGTGGATGGCTTAGCTTGGGCATTTCTAACATTTTGGGATGTAAAGAACTGAGGTAACCTAGGCTGGACAGACTTCCATTGTGTCTTATGAGGTTGACTTTGTTAAGGGAATAGATTTCTGTATTTAATATTGTTGGAGTTTGTTTTGGTGGTTGGTTGGTGGATTTGTTTGTTTGTTTCCCCCAGAGCTGTATGCTGCATTGCTGCATTTCTGTTTTACATTGTTGAAATTTTCTTGCAGTCTAGAAGAGAATTATTAGACATTTGCATAAAGCTGAGAGATGTTGACATTTCTTTCTTTGGAAAGCTGAACTGCACCAAGCCAGTTGTGTAATCTGAAGCCATGTTTTCATTAAAAGTTTGTAAGTGTTTTTAAATGTCTGGCAGGGCTGTAAAACTGGATGTATTACAGATGGGGGCTGTACATAGATAAATACAGCTGTGTGCTATTCTTGATGGCCATGGTACTCCAGTTTAAATAGCATGGACTTCTCATACCATGGAAGGACGAGAGTGTTTTGGGGGCACTTTATGCCAGGCATGTCCCCAATTTGCTGTGATTGAGTAAAAGATTTTGATTTTTTTTCTTCTTTCAGATTACACATGTTTTTCAGTCTTTCTAATGGATATTTTGTAGGGTTTTTGTCACTTGTTAAAGTCATCAAAGGTTTTCTAAGATAGGAATTTACTGATATCAGTCATGTCTACCATTTTGATCTTGTTCATCCAGCTCGTGTATGCAATTGGTATAGTTTTGTTGCCTTGTGACGTCTCTAGACCAACCAAGCCATATGCTATGTTTATGAAACAACAGTCTATTTATCTCCCTCCATCCTATTTCTCCCTTTGAATCTTCTGAAATTTCCAAGCTCTGCGGCTGGTGTCCTGCCAAAATCTGTGGTGTTTTCACAACAGAAAGGCCTACATAGCACTAGATGTGCTGGCATCAGATGGGACCCACCTTTCCCAGAAAAGGAGGACAGTCTGCTTGGGAGCTAGTGGGGCTCACTGGCAGAGCTTCAGATTAGATGTGGTGTGGGAAAGGACAATAACAGGCTTGTCCCTGGCAAGCTCTGGGGTAAGAGGCAAAAGTTGGAAGGACAAGGTGCTGGCAAGGGCCCTCAGTTGTGACTCTGAGCAGTACTGGAGCAAACCTTCAGCCTTAGGGAGATGAACTGGGGACTCCAGAGCTGAGAAGCCAACAGGGAAACATCAGGAAAAGATATGAAAGGAATTGAATGGTGCTCCTCTAGGATGGTGTCCTAGTTTTAGTTAGGGTAGTTAATTTCTTCTCAACAGCTGTGTTTTGAATGGGAAAGGTGTGAGCTGGCCAAAGGGGTATTCCACACCACAGAAAACATTATGCCCAGTGCCTCTGGGGAGTTACCCAGGTCTGACATCAGTCAGAGATGGTGAGCAATTGTACAGTGCTTCCCTTGTTTTTCTCTTTTTCTTATCATACCTGGGGGCACTGTTTGACAGCAGACAGAACACACCCCAGCTGTGTGCCCACGTAGCCAAGAAGGCTAATGGCATCCTGGCCTTTATCAGAGCAGTGAGTGTGTCCAGCAGGACTAAGGAAGTCATTCTTCCCCTCTAATCATGCACCGGTGAGGGCACACCTTGAATCCTGTGTTCAGTTCTGGGCCCCTCACTTTAAAAAGGTCTTTGAGGTGCTGGAGAGCATCCAGAGAAGGGCAACAAGGCTCTTGGAAGGACTAGAAAACAGGTCTTATGAGGAATGGCTGAGGGAACTGGGTTTGTTTAGTCTGGAGGAGAGGAGGCTCAGGGGGAACCTCATCACTCTCCACAGCTCCCTGAAAGGAGGGTGTGGTGAGGTGGGGGCTGGTTTCCTCTATTGTGCCAGCAGGGAGAGGACCAGAGGAAATGGCCTTAAGATGAGACAGGGAAGATTCAGATCAGATATTAGAAAACACTGTTTGGTGGTATGGCAGTCAGACATTGAATCTGTTGCCCAGGAAGTGGAGTCACCATCCTTGGAGCCATTCAAGAGAGCTCTGGATCTGTCACTGGGTGATTAGATTAATTGGTGGTTAGTGGTTAAGGAGTTCCTGTGGTAATACTGGGTGGATGGTTGGACTCAATGATCTTGAAGGTCCCAACCTTGAAGATTCTATGGTTTGATGATTCATGACCTAGGTAATAGACAGACAATAGAAGAGTGTTTTACTGGATGTGTTGGTCATCAACACAGCTCATTGGAGACATTAATATTAGAGGCAGCCCAGGCTGCTGGAGTTTGTTCTCATGTGGGATATGAGTCAGGTAAGAAGAGCTTAAAGTTAGGCCCCTCAGCTTTAGGAAAACAAGCTTCCAGCTCTTCAGGGAGATAGTCAGTGGGATACCCAGACAGACTGCCCTGAGGGACAAGAGAGTGGAACAGACCTGACAGATTGAACAAGAGCTAGCAATCCCCAGAAGTAAGAAATCATGCAAGGAAGACAAGAGACTGGCATGGCTGAGCAGGGAATATCTGGGCTTCTGTAGAGTCTTTAATACAGTCCCCTGCAAGATCCTTCCCTTTAGCTTGGAAAATTACAGAACCGATGGGTGGAACACTTAAATGTATAATGAAGTGTTTAGACAGTCACATCCAGAGGGTTGTGGTCAGTGGCTGAGAGTCCTGATGAACATCAGTGACAAACAGTGTCCCTCAGGGGTCTGCATTCAAACCAGGGTTATTAATATCTTCATTAATGAGATAGATAAAGGAAACAAGTGCTCCTTCAGTGAATTTGCTGATGATGCCAAGCTGAGTGATGCAGTTGCCACATCTGAAGGGCAGGATGCTATCCAGAGGGATCAGGACAGCCCCAAGAAGGGCGCACATAGCAATCTCATGAGGTTTAACAAGACCAAGTGCAAGGTGCTGCACCTGGGTCAGGGCAACCCTTGGGATCAACACAGGCTGGGAGATGATCAGAGAGCAGCCCTGGGGAGAAGGACTTGAGGGTGCTGGTGAGAGGCTGGACATGACCCAGCCATGAGCACTCAGAGCCCAGAAAGCCAAATGTGTCCTGGGCTGCATCCAAAGCAGCACGGCCAGCAGGGCCAGGGAGGGGATTCTGCCCCTCTGCTCTGCTCTGCTCTTCTCTACTTTGCTCTGCTCTACTCTGCTGAGACCCCACATAGAGTTTCTGTGTCCAGCTCTGAGGCCCTGAATGTCCTAGCATGGACCTACTGGAGTGATTTCAGAGAAGAGCCACAAAGATGATCAGAAGGATGGAGAACTTCCCCTGTGAGGAAAAGCTGAGAGTACTGGGACTGATCAGGCTGGAGAAGGCTTTGGGGTGACCTAATTGCAGCCTTCCAGTACCTGGAGGGAGCCTCCAAGAGAGATGGAACTATTTACAAGAGCACAACAGTGACAAGGCAAGAGGCAATGGCTTCAAACTGAGAGAGAGCAGGTATAGGTTAGATGCCAGGAAAAAATCGATGGTATGAGGATGCTGAGGCACTGGGACAAGTTGCTCAGAGAAGCTGTTGATGCCCCATCCCTGGAGGTGTTTAAGGCCAGGCTGCATGGAGCTCTGAAGGACCTGATCTAGTGAAAGATGTCATTGCCTACAGCAGATGAGTTGGAACTTTAAGGTTCTTTCCAGCCCAAATCATTTTATGAATCTGTGATTCAGCAGTGAAATAACTGCAGATTACTCCTAACTCCTTGATGGATGTTTTTAATGCCTCAGAACATCTGATATTCAAACTGGTTATGTTAATTAGGTAGATGTAGGAATGGTGATGGTAGATTTATTTTGTAAGCACTGTATCGGAAGAAGTCTGATTCAAGTTTGAAACTTAGGTTAGTCTTTACTACAGCAGCTGAACTGGAGCCTTGTGGAGATGGAATGGATCTGGGATGGATTTCTGTTTGTCCCTTTCATTCAGACTGCAGTTTCCAATCTAACTACCACCTGAAACCTTTAGTTGCTGAAAATGGTCCACTACAGAATGCATTCTAGACTGGCTAATATCTAGACTGTATCAGTTTTATTCAGCAAATGTTATTGCTTTCCCTTTTCATGTAACTATTGTTTTCTTTGCTATTATTTGTATGAAGCACTTTAACTATAGTGTTGTTGACTGAAAGTGTGTGTGTTTGCCCTTGTGCATTGCATGCCCGTGTATTTGTTTGTGTCTTTGAACACTTGTAGATTTCCTAGGACTTTTGCCTGATTCTCTGGTGCACTTCTCCTGTGTGTTCCAGAGCATTGTTTCTTAGATATCTTAAGGTCTGAAATACAGTGGCACTTAAAAGTAAGTCTGAAGTGACTACAGCTCTTAAAATGAAAGCCTGATCTTAAAGAGGATTTTCAAGTATCATAACTTTGTGTTGTCTTAGATGAAGGAGAGATGAAATTTCTTTACATTGAAAAATTTTAGAGTTTTATCTGTTTTAATACAGAAGGGTTTGTCTCTCATTTTTTCTTTTTCTTTTTCTTTTTCTTTTTCTTTTTCTTTTTCTTTTTCTTTTTCTTTTTCTTTTTCTTTTTCTTTTTCTTTTTCTTTTCCTTTTTCTTTTCCTTTTTTTTTTTTCTGTCCAGGGAAAAATCTGTATTGACATGAGAAGGATGGTATTACATTGTCTATAGAACTCATCCTTTTAGATAACACTTTATTTGCCTTGTAATTATATTTGTTCCTTGTTAGTGTCTTTTAGTACTTTATCTTGGTTTGAAAAGATAGGTGTCTGCTAAGGAAGGCAAGAGCCTCCTGTGAAATGGAAAATGTAAACCCCCTTCCTCTGAATTACTATGGTTTTGAAACTAAGGAGGTTCTCAGGCAAGGATATGGGAATAGGAATAACAGTTCCTTATTAGGAAAATTAAATTAAAAATTCAATAGTACAAACAAACACACAAAAAACAACAACAAAAAAAAACCACTGACAGGGTCAGAATACACCCTGACACCCTGTTGGCCTGGTGTTGGCAGCAATCTGACTAAATGGTGGCTGCAATCCTCCTGGATTGACAGATGTGGTTCTGTGGAAGCAGTGAGCCTGTAGAGGGGTGTAGTCTTCCTCTGAAGGTTCAGTGGTGGTGTAGGTGGGCCTGGTCTTCCTCTGGGAATCCAGTGGAAAAAGGCTGTCTTTGTTGTTCCAAATCTCAGATTATACCCAGGTAGGAATGCTTGGCTCCTTCCCCTGGGCAGAGCAACTCACAATGGGATGATGCAATTTCTATCAGTCATGCAGTGAGACTCGAAGGCCCATTAATGGAAGATTTCTCCCCAGAGGGAGGAATGGTTGTGGAAGAGATAAAGTAAACTGCCCAATTAACAGAAGAGAATTGCCCCACCTCTGACAGATGGCAAATAGCATATACACATATCTTACAACCCAGGACATACTTGCATACTCCATGTAAATATTTATAGAATTTCTTTCTTAGAGTGGGAGGACATGAGATATAAATAATCCCCTGAAACTGAAAAAGTAAGATTTATTTCTGTTCCTTTGTATTTGAAAATGTATTAATTTATTATATTCCACAGTGTGAGCATAAAGTGAAAATGTGTTCAAGAGTTGATTAATTTCCCAAAGGTGCTCTACTCTCAAGATATCATCACATTACTATTGCCAGTTTTCTTACTATGAAGGTTCTTGGTTTTCAACATTTTTTGGAGTATTTACAGAGCACAGACAGCTGAGGTGATTAAACTTCATGGTCCTGAATGCTTGTCATCACTGGTGTTCTTGGGACTGCAAAACTCAAAAGCAACTGAATGAGCAAAACTGCTGAAAACATTGTATAGTGCTTGTACAGAGTATGACATTCTGTGAACAAAACCAATTCTCCTCTGATTTGGTGAATAATTCTAAGTGCAGTTTTCAGAAATCAGAAATCTGAATTAATTGGAATTGCTGCACTGTTCTTTTTCAATTTCATGAGTGTTCAAGAAAGTTAAAACAAGAATAAAGAATTTGGGCAAGAAGCAGGTACCACTTTAACCTGGCAGAGCAAGAATTAGCTATATACCTCTATCTCATTCCTACAGATAATGCAGTATTTCTGAATGGAAGGTTGTGGACTGGATCTTAACAAAATACTTTTAAATATATAGATAAATAAATGAACTTTGTAATTCTTAGTACATATTCAGATGGGCATATTCCTTGTCACCCTCAAAATGCTGAGTGGTAGAGTAGCTTTTGGAAAATAGCTCCTGCTGTGGACAGTGTATCACTGTTTTGTGAAAATCATAGTATTTCAAGAATAAGGGTAAATAAACCTTTGCCATTCCAGAAGTGAATGCTGAGGAAGAGGGGAGAGAGGTATCCTGCAATAAATACTATGCTGCTTTTCCCAAAAAAATAGGCCCCTAGTTTTTTCCCAAGTGCAGATCAGTTAAAAATATGTCTAAAGGATGTCACAAGAATGATGAAGTTCAGTACTGGACTTGTTAGTAGGTAACAGGAGTTTGAATATGGATTGTCAGATTAACAGACATTTTGCATCATGCTCACCTGCTACTTTGGTGAGAGGAAGTCTGTGTTTCTAGTAAGACACTTGATTGAAATTTGGGACGCAGCATCTACTCTTACTGGTGCCAGGAATGACCTCAATCTGATTTTTCAGGTCACATTTTAGCAAAAGATTGGAGAGCAGATTTATGTCCCACTGATTACAAGACCTGTTTCATGGAACAGAGAAAAATTCCACTGCTACTTAACTTCTCATCTAAACAACTGAGGAAAAATACCAGCCCTTTTGGGTCCCTCTCTTGGTACATCGTGCACTTGCGTTGTCAACTTTCCAAAACAAGTATTTTTTTCTGTAGAAATACACTCTCTTTGTAATGCATTTCTGCCAGGTGAATTGGTTCAAGCTATCAACTCTTATCACCAGCTCTCTAGTAGTCGTGACTTCTCCCTGAGATTTCTTGGCACACACAGTGCAGCTCTTTGTAAAGGGATCTGCAAATAGTACAACTACAATAAATTCTGTCATGGCTTTTTTTCTAATGTTTGATCTGTCATTAGGTGGGTGAACCATTCTTACCTTTTTTTTTTTTTTTTTTTTTTGCATTTATAAACTTTTATTTTCCCCTTACATTTAGATTAAGTTCTTTTATTTGTTTGTTTAAGGTACACATTTTGCTTGGACAACTGAGATTTCAGCAGAGTTGAATGCCTGACATTTTTGAACATTTAGCAAGAATCTTTTGTAGTTTAAATGCATACATATAGTTTTCTGCTTAAAAGTAATACAAATTTATTTGTCAGTCAATCAAAACAAACTGAAACCCCCCAAAAGGTCAGAAATAGTAGAATTTTATTTTCTTCACTGAAGCTGCCAAACTGTTTTCCAAGTGAGTAATACTGCATTTTCAGTCTTAATAAATTTCTATTTTACCATTTAAAAAAATGTAATTAATGCAGAAAAATTATTTGGGAGCAGCATAAGGCTGCACAATTACCTTTGCAAAAGTCAGGAAAACTGAATGCAGCATGTGGAACACCAATGTAAAAAACAGTTCTTGTTTAGTTATGCTGAGAGTTAGGATTTCCTGTTCATGCAGATCTCCATTTACATTCTTACTTGTATCATTGGCCTTTGAAATGGGAAACTAAACAAAGTGATAGATTTCTAGAATGGTGGGCAACAAATATGATGCTCTTGGCTTCTTTCATTCATTCTGTCTGCTCTCAGGCAGACCTTTCATCTCATTCCCCACTTTTTCAGGAATTGCTTTGAGGATTCCTTATAATAGACAAGGTCAGTAATGTTCTTGTTTCCCGCTTATAAAATTGCTATGCAAGATCTGAGCTTAGTCATCTGCTCTCAAGTTTTCCACCAGCCCTAGCATTCCAGATGGTGATCTATACATAGGCCTGGTTGGCTATCACCACAGCATTTTTTGTATTGACAACTAAAAACCATCTTTAGGCAACAGGTATTGAAAGTCTTTAATTATCTCTGCATTTTATTCCATATTTTGTTTTAATGTTGACAAGGCACTTGCTGTTGTGCATTTTTAGTTAAGTTTTTTGGTATATGTCAGGCAGCTGCACCAGATCTTTCCCACTTGTCTGGATACACTCTTTGCTGTTGGGGTTTGATTTTGTTTAGATTATTTTGTCAATTGATCTTACTCTCTTTTAAAATTTTTTTCTTTCTTTATGCCCAAGACTTATGTACAAACATACACACTGCCTTTCTTAACTTTGAGAGAACAAATTTCTTTTAATTTCCTCAGTTTTGTGTTATATTTTGTGTTATATTTGTTGCTCTTTGTGAAGGTTCCAAACCTTTTTGTGAAGTACCATATACAAATTTCAGGTCCATTAGCTATTTTTCTTCATCTGTCTGGTTCCCATCTACTCTAGCCAGCAGTTTCTCCATATCACAGTGGCTGATCATAGAGATGCAAACATACTCAAGTGTGCAATCTGAACTGTGTACATCACAGACAGACCTGGGGGTGGATCTGCTCCAGTTCAAATAGTTAAATCAATAGTAATGAATCATTCTCAGTTATCTAAATGATAACTGTGAATGATTCATATCTGAATATATTTTCCTGATTACTAACTAATTTGACAGGTACTAATGCAAGTTATTTTCACCCTACATATTTTTTTTCAGATCCTTGAAAAAAAATACTTATAATGTACTTTATTGTTTTACTGTATTTATTACTTATAGAAGTGGTTATTCCAAATAAAACAATAATGGAATTTTATTTCTCTAAGAGATTGTACATAGTGTACAATAAGAACTACATACAGAGGAGAACAAACATGAGGGCTTTATAAGCAGTTCTATGAGTAAGAGACACAGCTGTCCTCCTGCCTGTACTTAGGCTGGCATCTTCCTTTACCCTCTGTCTGGGGGACTTCTTGTCCTCCAGATTGTTAGAAAAGCTCTTTATGCATGTATTCTGTAAACTATTTGGGTCCCAAATTCATCAGGTTAGCTAAAAAAGTGCAAAGAGTAGCTTTAAAGGACCAAGTTTGATTAATTTAGAAATGAAATGTTGGGAAGGTCAGATGGAAAATTTGAAGTTCAGTTAACATTCAGTGGGAGGAGATGCTCAGCCAGGGGAGGTTGAGCAAGGTCACTTTTTCTTCTACATGGTGTTGCTGCCAGAGTAGCTGCTAGTAAATTCCAGGGCAAGGAAGCAAAAGGGCCTTTCCACAGTATCCACAGATGTTTAATTCAGCAGGTGAGATGTTTGGGGTCCAGGAACACACTCTTGGGGCAAGTCCTGGTTTCTGTGTCCCCAGAGGTAGGGGCTGACCCGTGGTCCCCCCTGGCAGTACAAAGATGATGGCCAGTGGGTGAATAGGGAGTGAGTGGCTGAGGGACATAGCAATAGGGGAAGGAGCCAGTGGGGTCCCAACAGCCCCTCAGGGAAGCCTCTTGTGTCTCCCTAAGCCAGGGAATGCCTCCCAGGGTCCCCACAGAGTGGGTGGGTCTTGGACCCTGCCTATAATTTCATAATTTCTCTTCTAAAAAAAGACTACATAATCCTAGAAGGATTATTATTTATGTCTTTTGTAATTTCCAAAATTCTCTGAAATTAAAGCAACAAAAAATGGCATTTAAAACCTGATTTAAATAAAAAATAGTCTGCTGTTTTTCTCGACAAATAATAAACTTTATTAGCTGGACCTCAAAACATTGTATGCTAAATGCTGAGTAATTGGCAATGACTTATTTTTATTTCTTTTCTGGTTTCTTCATTGCAGTAGTTGTGTAGGTTTTTTAAATGACATTCTTGTCCCATATAAAAATATTACTACAGTTTTATATTTTTTTTTAATATGAGAAGAGGTTTTAACTAGCAGCTACCAACTGGTGTTCAAGATATGCTAACATAAAAATCAAGTAAAAAGAAAAAAATTATGTGAAATCCCCCTGCGTATCAAAGTAGTTTCTATTCCGTACTCCTTTGGTAGAAAAGGTGAAATATGAAACAATGATTGCATAACGACTTGACATCTGAGTCTCCAGTTCTTTTGCTAGAGGTATAAATAATAGAATATCAATGGTGATTCCCTCCCTGTGAGATTTCTCTTCCCTTTAACGTGTAGGAGGACATATTAATTGTACGAGTCAGAATGCAGTGTTTGATTTTCCAGGCTTGTGCACATGTGGATATGGAGATCCTGTATGCTTTCTGGCTGGATGTTGCAAAAAGATGAAAATTTCCATCAGGATGTTATTAAATTTAATGTGATATTTCCTGTTGATCTGGTAAAAAACCAGGATTAGAGCTCTGTGTTAGCAATAATCTATGATACATCAAGTGACTGATGATGAAATAATCCTACTGTGCAGCTATGAGTTCTTTCCAGGAGAGTAATATGGCAAACATCAAAGGGTAAGCGGACGCTGGTAAACAATCATCAACTATTTAAAGTAAGTCCATGAAAAACTGCAATACCTTATCAATTTCAAACAGGAAATGCAAGGAAACTAATTCTTTCGAATTGCATTCACCTTAAATTGAATTTTAAACAATATGTTTTCTATTTAAAATTAATCTTCATGTAGGCCAGTTGATTTTACTGCTAGTGAGTTTTTTAGTAGGAGTGCAGATGTTAGCCCTTGGTCCTCAACTTCTCCTGTAGAGTGCAGGTAAATACTATTTTTCCTGGATTTATTACTATTCAGCCTCGTGTGACCTTAACTTCTGCAAGTTATTCTTAAACAGGAACAGACACAGCAGAGAGGTTTCTAGTTTGTAAAGAGTTCACTGCATGCAACTCCAGTTCTACAAAGGTGTTTTATACGGCATATATTAGTTTGGAATTGAGGGGCATGGCGTGCTTGCCTGAGCAGGGGCACACCTAACATGAAGCTTGGTCCTACTGTGATTTCATGTGAGTAGTGCAGTGTCTTAAGGCTCTTTTCAAGCTCCAAATCGTGACATAGAGCCACAGAACCATTTGGGTTAGAAAGGCCTTTAAAAATCATCCAGGCCAGCCGCCCTGCAATGAGCAAGGACAATTTCAACTAGACCAGGTTGTTCAGAGCCTCATCCAACTTGACCTGGAATCTTTCCAGGGGTAGGGCTTCCACCATCTTTTGAGGCAACATGTGCCAATGATTAACCACCCTCACTGCTGAACGAGTTCTTCCTACATCTAATCTAAATTGACCCTCCTTCTGTTGAAAACCAATAATCCTTTTCCTATTGCAACCTGCTAAAATGTTTGTCTTCATTTTTGTTATAAGCCCCCTTAAAAATGAGTAAGGGCTCCTTGTAAAAGTAAGTGTTTTCAGGTCTCCATACTTGGAGTGTGTAACAGATATCCTGGTTTCAATCATATTCCCTGTCTCTGTCTAAGTGCAGCCACATATCTTGTGAAATATACAGTAGCCAAGTACAGTAAAGAAGCCTGAAGTTTTGTAGTACAGGCCTTCTATTACATGTAGAACTGCAGCAGAAAATGTTATGCACTTGAAATTTTAAGTCCTCAACACTGTGTGATACAAAATAATAGCTTGCTTTATCTGATATGCAAAATAAATAAGACATAAGAATAGATAAACAAGTCTGTTTACATGAGAGAGAAATAAAGTATTAGCATATTTTTCCTTTTCTCCAGCAGAAAATGTGCCTTAATGTAAATACCCTGCTGCTAAATTTCCAAAGTATTTCTGATTTTAGTTCTATCTCTCTACGAAAAAGAAAATGACAAAATTGTATATTTTATACCTATATATACTTTGCATATACGTATGCGCTTTACATACATACATACATATATACATACATACATATAATAAAAATACATTTTTAAGTATTCTGCTTTTTTAATCATGGTTTTGGTGTTTCTATCTGACAGAGAGTTCAGCATAATAGTTCATGTGATGATATTCTTGCCATTCACTAAAAATCAAACTGTGACAGGCAACTGCTGTCTTGTAGTGCTTTTGGTGTTTTCTCTCTTGTAGGAAGTGGACAAAAGATCATTCTGGACAGTGTATAAAACCCAACATCTAGCCCCTCAAAATGCTCTGAGACAAACCATGGAGATATTCAGCTGTTCCTTAAAGCTTGTTACCTGTGGAGCTAAAACCCTGTGCATCAGCAAGCTGATGTGTGCAAAGGGCAACTCTGTGATGGAGTCGTGTGCAGGGGCAGGGCATGGCCCTCCAAAGAAAGGGAGCCTGTGCTGTGCTTGGTTGTCATGCAGCTTAACTGCATCACAGCTGTGGAACTTGGTTCACACAGGGCTGGGAATGGAATCCTAGAGAAAGGAGAAGCTGCAAAGGTAAGCCATGGCCAGGGACAATAAGGTTCCAAATGGTGTAGTAAGCACTTTAAGAGCAGTGGGTGATGATGAGCTCAGTTCAACTCTGCTCTGGTCATATGAGTAGCCAGAGAGAAATAATAGTATTATTTAGAAGTTTTTTATGCTAATATTGCCTTCACAGTTAACAAGCTGAATCTGCCAAGAATGAAGATTTTTAAAATATTTACTACTTTATTTCTAAGGCAATAATTTCTGACATGCTAGGAAGTAGCATTAAAACACTATGGAGAAAGGTTCATAATACTCTTATCACTCATATTTCTGAGGTCAAATATGATGTCATTTTTCAATGGTTGCCAGCAGCCATATGTTCTGCAATTACAAACAGTTCTAACAGAAACATTAATTCATAAAAAATCCAGATTTTTTTGCAAGTGATTTCTTTATGTCATCTTTCAAAATACCATAGTGTCCTTCATAAAATAAATACTCAATCCTTTTAGTCTTGTTAATCATTGAAGAGCTGTATAGGACTACTGTAACTGTCCCCATTTTTTTTCCCAAACATCATGAGAGGATGATTTTAAGGAATGCATGGGCCCAATATTTTAAATATCTCAAGAATGTTTTCTGTACAACAATTCATTTTCACTGTTAAAAAGAAATTACTACAATGAGAAAGCTATCCCAGTGTAAAACCTAGTAATATATTCTTGTTCTTTACAGAAAACATGGCAGGTTGTATGTCAGTGAAGCAGACAAACATAACTTTTCTTGCAAAATGTCTGTTCAGCATAGCACTTAAGCATCCACCTAAGACACCTTGCTGTCAGTGCTTAAATTTGAGCATATGCCCTAGTGTTTATTGAATCTGATTCATGATGCACACCCATGAGTACATTTATTTAATTAACAATCTTTTTTAATGTATGTTTTCTATTTCTGTAACTCACTAAGACTCCTTCCTTTTGGATCCTTCTATTAAACACTTGTGTTTTCCCCTCTGTGTAAGGAAGGTTAGAGCTTTTTCTCATATTGTTACTTCATAATTATAAGAATTTGATTTCTGTCTCAGCAGATTTTTGAGCATTTGCAATGTTAGTTGCCAGATTTTCAATCTTTTCATTTTAACTTACAGGTAGTAAGAGCTGAATTTAAAAATAAATTGGGTATAAAGTAAAGATGATCCTGAGAGCAAAAGATAAATCATAATTATAGACATCACAAAAGTTTGCATGACTTTGTACTCAATAGGCAAACTGCTGCAAGATAAATATTAATCTGTTTTGGAATTAAAAGTCCTCATTTTAAACAGGAATAAATAACACCCACGTATATCATTTTCTATCAGGTTGTCAATACTCTGTCAGCCATGGGAATATGCAATATTTCATCTATAAGATGTTATTTGTGCAGAAATTCTCATTACACACAAATCCTTGGAGGCTCTCCTAAAAGTAGAGGTCAACAGACTCCACAGGGGGATATGACCCAAGTTCCCTTTCTGGTCCCTTGCACGGGAGGTGGGGTAGGGGTGGCTGGAGTGGAAGCAGTGCTGTTACATGGGCTGTAGAATCAGGACAGAACTTCAGTCTGTGAATGCAAACAGAGCTGGCTATACTGGCTAGCACTGCCTGGTGCTGACTGTGGTCTCTCCATGTCTCTCCAACCCAGGCATCCAGATGTGATGGCGGACAGAGGGCAGTCACAATTCCACTGTTCAAAGGCACTGGTACCCATCAGGGTTGCAGGGAAGTGGGCAAGAAAGAGGCACCAGAGATGAGTAGTCAACAGCACAGCTAATGGAGCCAGCTGAGCATGCCACCATGTGCCTGGAGCTGTACACTCTGCAGTTCCTCTCTTTTGGCTGCTTATCCCACTGCTGTTCATACATCCCACAAAGCCTCTCAAACAGGCATCATTGTCCACTTCCCGCATGATTTCCAAAGGTTGCATTTGCCTTTTCTGTAGCAAAAATTTAGGGTCTTTTAGTAAACTGCATTATTACTATACATCAGATCAAAATATTAATCTTGGGTTTAATTCAGATCTGTAAAAACTACTTTTATATGCCTCCTAGCCTTCCATTAACATTACTATGTGTTTATGAGGAAGTTATTTTATTTCTGAGCTTTCAGGTAATCTCTGTCAGGCTGTAAGTAGATGCAGAAATCAACAAAAATACAGGCTTGTGTAATTTTGCTGTAAATGCTAATACTACACAGGGAAAACGTATTAATCTATTCATTTTTAAAAAACATATATTATCATTGCTTCCCACAAAACAAAATAAAAACTATATTTCCAGGAAAATGAGAATGGGATCTAGTTTCCTAATTGGAATATTACAAAAATAATTTCCTTCTTATTAATTGATAGTGAAAAGTGCCATTTCATTTAGGGAGGTAAATGGTTGTTTTTGAAAAGCGTAAAAGCATCTTGAAACATCAGTGTACGTGTTTGTGATGTAGGCCTATAAAATAAAAATATTTTTATGTTACATACATAAAATAAAGGAAAACATTAACAATAATGAAGATTATATATTATCAGCCATTTAATTAAAATGTTTCAGTTAATTAAAATGTTTCAGAGTCATAGAGTCATAGAATCATAGAATGATTTGGGTTGGAAGGAACCTTAAACGTCATGTAGTTCTAACCCATCTGCTGTAGGCAATGACATCTTTCACTAGATCAGGTCCTTCAGAGCTCCATGCAGCCTGGCCTTAAACACCTCCAGGGATGGGGCATCAACAGCTTCTTTGAGCAACTTGTCCCAGTGCCTCAGCATCCTCATACCATCGATTTTTTCCTGGCATCTAACCTACACCTGCTCTCTCTCAGTTTGAAGCCATTGCCTCTTGCCTTGTCACTGTTGTGCTCTTGTAAATAGTTCCATCTCTCTTGGAGGCTCCCTCCAGGTACTGGAAGGCTGCAATTAGGTCACCCCAAAGCCTTCTCCAGCCTGATCAGTCCCAGTACTCTCAGCTTTTCCTCACAGGGGAAGTTCTTCATCCTTCTGATCTTTGTGGCTCTTCTCTGAAATCACTCCAGTAGGTCCATGCTAGGACATTGAAGACCTCAGAGCAGATAGACATGGTATTCAGACTAAATACTTACCACCAGGTCAAAGAATTCATAGAGGAAAAAAATCTGTCAAATTACAGCTGGGAATAACCTCTCCCATGATGCAAGGAACCAACACCCTCCATTTTCTTTCAGAAAATTCAACTTCCAAGGGTGTAGAGTTAGAGTGATCCAGAATACAAAGGGAGAGAAGACTGAAGTGAGAGCAAACTCACATTTCAGTACAAGGCCTTCCAACATACTGCATAAAAACAGTTATTCCTTATAATTAAGTATAGTGGGGTTGAGTTTATTTACACTGCATATTGATGCAGCATCATTTTTATAGATTCCAGAGAGAGGTCTTAATTTAAACCACACAATCCTACCCATTTGTCAAACTGCTGAATTTGTTTGAAATTACATAAAATTCACTCTTCTAAATTTATGATGGTTTTAGACCTAAGGATGTTGGTTAAGTGTCTGTCTGCAAAAATCATATATGCTTTTTTAAAAAACATTTTAAAGAAGTGATGAATAAAATGGCAAGAATGACAAATATCTTGACTGCATTGCTTTTAAAATACTGTACTGAAATGATGGTTTAACGATCTGTGCTTGACCAAAAAAATGAACAACAGAGGTTTTTCCCTAAGTATATTGGGAGTAACAAAACACTATAGTGGATTTTTAATAAGCATGGCACTATTGTGACTATAGAAATAATTCAAGGAAATGTATTAGATAGTGCTCAAAAGAAATTGCAACCTAATTGCCATCATTCCTCTTCTAAGGGTTTAGGAAGTTTACAGATTCATCATAAGAAGAGTGTTTCAAACTGAACTCGGTCTAACAATGCAAAGAATAAGAGGAAGGGCTTCTACAGTCTTCTAACCAGAAGAGGAAGGTCAAAGAAGTTGTACCACTGTCCTGGATTGCCAAGAACATTGTATCCTATTTGCCATCTGTATGGCAGTTGTCTTCTGCTAAGTGGGCAGTTTTTCTTATCTCTTCCACAACCACTCCTCCCTCTGGGGAGACATCTGCTGATAACAGGCTACTGAATGTCACTGCATGGCTGATAAGAACTACAGCATTCCATTGTGAGATGCTCCACCCAGAAGGAGGAGCCAAGAATTCCTACCTGGATATAATCTCAGATTCTGGAACACCAGCGTGGCATCTCCACTGGATTTCCCAGAGGAACAGCTGCCTCTTCCACTGAATCTTCAGAGGAAGACTACAAATTTCTACAGGATCACTGCTCCAACAGAACCACACCTGACACTCCAGGAGGACTGCAGTCACATTACCAACTGGACTGCTACCAACACCCTGACTAAGAGGGTGTCAGGTTGTGTTCTGACTCCGTCAGTATTGTTTTAGTTTACTGTATTGTTTATTTTATCTTTTTATTTTCTTCCCTAATAAAGAACTGTTATTTCTGCTCCCATATTTTTGCCTGAGACCCCCCCTTAATTTCAAATTTATAGAAATTTGGATGGAGGGGGTTTACATTTTTCCATTTCAGGGGAGGCTCCTGCCTTCCTTAGCATACACCTGTCTTTCTAAACCAAGACAACTGCCCTGATAAACAATGTGGCAAAACTGGTAACTATGGGTGAAGAGAAGGCTGAGGTACTCAACAACATTTTTGCCTCAGTCTTCCAGCCCAAACCTTCTACAATGTGAGTCCCTCCCACAGGCAAAGCAGTCTTCACAGAAGTGCTTTTTCATGGGCCATTAGTTCATGGGGTGCAGTTCTTTAAGGATAAGCTCTTCTGTTATAAAAGTAAGGGTTTTCCTCCTCTATCTTTGGAAGCAAGAGTTCTTTCTCTCTTCAAGCCTCTCACCAGATCACTGCTTCTCAGCATCCACATGCTCCAATGTGAACACCTTTTTTTCACAGGTTGTGGATGCATTCTGCATCCTCCCATGCACTTCATAAATTACAGGGAAATGGCTGTATTATAGTCCTCACCATGGCTTGCAGAAGAATCTCAGCTCCGGTGCTTGGAGGACCTCCTCCTTCCCCTCCCTCTTGTGCATAGACCTTAGTGTTGCCCTGTTCTCCTCACATGTCTTCCCCTTTCCCTTTTTCTCTGACAGAAAGAATTGATATTCATGGTCTTGTTTGCTCTCAAGTTCTATCTATTGAAAAGATTTTATAGAGTTCTGCAGCACTGAAAAGTTGATTCTGTCTGGGCACTGCATAGGTGAATTGCTGGCCATTGCTTGCCATGCCTCTCACTGCTGGTCATGTGGTCCCACTGTACATGCCACACCAGCCACTGGCTTCACTCAGTGCCTCTCCTCATGTGGGGAGCTGAAAAGGAGCAACTGCTGTTGCCACTTCTGCCCTTCTCTTCTCAGCATGGCTAAAACTAGCCAAACAAATAAAGTTCATTACGAGCCATGCTAGGATAGCAGCAGCTGCATGGCACTGTCCCAGCCATGCCAATCCCAGCCACGTGGCCACTCCTGGCTGCACGAGCACTCCTGGCACTAGCCCACCCTGCGCGGTCCCAGCAGCATGCCAGCTCACGGCACTGGGATGGCCCCTGGCAGCATGACCCCTCCCCACCCCTCAGAGAGCAGAAGGAAAGAGAGCTTCTCGTGGATTTTTTCATTCTTAAATATATTATCATAGAGGCATTACCAACACCTCTAATTGGCTTGGCAGCATGCTAAGCCTATTCTCAGAGCAGTCAGCAATTGGTTTTGCCAGGGATGGAGGAAGCTGGTTGCAGCTCTTCACAGAAAATCACTTCCATGGCTAGCCTCTTCCTTCCTTACCAAAAATCAGGCCAGACAAAACCAACACAATGGGGTAGATGATTGCAGTAATCCATAGTTTTCCTGGGCCTTATATGAGTAGAATCCGGCTAGCTTAAGACTCTAGCCCACACACGGACCCTCATAGACGAAAGTAAAAGACGAGAGGCGCTCTTCTCCACGAGGGTGCAAGTATCCTGTTTATTGGCTTGGGGCAGGACACAGGTGATGGGTCACCCAGGTAAAAAAGAGCAATTGGAACTCTCACACAGGAGGTTTTATACCCTAGGGGATGGGGGCGGAGGAGAGAGAACCAGAGCCAATGGGATGCTACTGGGGAGGGACGAATTACCTATGGGACAGACCAGGTGTGTGTAACAGGGGGGGTGTGTGAGGGGGAGACCATGTGATGAGGGAGGGGGAAAACCCATCTACTTTACCCAACATGCTCAGTAGAATTTGCCCATCACTAGTGCAACAACTAAATAAACTATTTAGTGCAATACAACAGATGATCTTGAAGTCAGGGAGGAAAGCAACCTTCCTCATGTTCTCTAATACCATTCAGCCTGCTTTACTATCCAATTGAGATGCCCATTCCTAAGTCTACTAACAGTAAGGTGGTGGGGGTTTTGTTTGCTTATTTTGTAAAAACCAATGACCTGGCCTGGGATTTCTGCTGGAACTGAGAGATAACATCAATTTTCAAAACCCATTTTGCATGCTGTTTCAGATATCTGACTGTAAAGGAAAGATGTGTGAATTGCATATTCTCTGTGACAGCAGTGGTGAATCAAAGTTGTAAGTGGGGTTGACATGAAAGAAGTAATGGACTTTAAATCAGACTAGGTATAAGTCAGAAGCTTTGTGACCCCAAAATTGGTGCAAACATTGTCTTTGATTTTTCAGTGTTGAATGATAGATCTGCAAGTGCTGCGTTTTGTCTGTTCTCCCATTCACTGAAAGCTGTTATATCTCTATGACGTCAGCATGAAATGATGGATCAGCTTAGAACAGGGGAGCTTGCAATAAGCTGTAAATCCAGTAATTTTCATGGTTTTTCTGTGTGCTTTGAACCAGTCTTTTTAAGATTCTTTTTCTATACTGTTTTTTACTCTCAACTCCACCCCTACCTGGCATGGTAAGAAATAGAAACAGAAAAGTTCCATCTTCTGATAATGCACCTTTGTTTTTGTGGGAGATTTTTTGTTTTGTAAGGGTTAAAGAAACCCAGTGGTCAAAATCTCTCACTCTATTGGCAGAAAAATGCTACAAATGCCTAGAAGAGAAAGTTCTGTACAAGGAAGCTTTCTTGTGATGAAGTCTTTATTTGTTGACTCTTGGGCTTGGATTCTAACCCTGATTCATGCAATAGAAAGTGTTACGTGAGGAAGACAAAACTTCACTCTTATGGTTTAGAAAATATTGGTCTTTGTATTTTGTCGATCTTTGTATTGGTACCAGTCAATTCAGTGATATCTGTCAGCTGAGCAGAATGTGAAAGGAGGTACAGGAAAGTGGAAAGTGATCCCTTTCTCATATTCCAAGGACTGGAATTGGTCCACCTTTCTTTATCTCCTGCTGTGACAAAAAACTTCAGTAGGCACAGATATCTTTCTTTAGTGTTTCTTAAATGTCCTGAAACTTCCAGATGTCAAGAATCTCCCATCATTCAGAATAGTCTATCAATTTTTACTGGTGTGGGTTCTCATTGTAACAGCCTCTCTCTCATAGGCTGAAAGCTTTCAGAAGAACCCCGAACCATGTTTTGCCATATTCAAAGTAAGTAAGCCCTTTTAAAAAAGACTCATTATTTAATGCATTTTTTAATCCCATATTTTGTTAACTGTCCTTCAGCAGGGAAGATGAAGAACGGAATAAATAATTAAATTCTGCTACTCCTCAGAACAAGTATCTTCATTTATATTGGATCAAAGGCAAATGTCCTGATAGTGGTATAGCCTTAAAGACTTATAATGAAAATGTTCCTGCATTTATCAGAATAAATTATTTCCTGACAGCTTGACAGAGACATCTTCAATCCCTTGGGTCTGTAGTCCACACAGAATCAGAAATGTTTAGCTGAAGGTTGTACAAATCCCAAAATATACAGAGTTGCAGGATCTTTTATAAGTGTAATGAACAAGGCTAAGCTCTTTCTTTCAGGGACTCTTTAAACATATTTTTGCATGATGTCTAGAACATTTATATCTCAGTCAAGTCCTTTGGATGGTGAAGTATAAAAGATTAAAAATCTGACTATTTCAGAGACATGGTGAAAGCCTGCTCCCATTAGTTAAGTGCAGTCTGCATATAAAACAAACAACTGCAAGAATTAGGAATTTTGCTAGGTGGTCCTTTTATGTAAAAATGGGTCCATACCAAGTTTAAAGAAAGCTTTGATTAAGTTGGTCTTAAAGATATTAAAAATAATATTGTGCAAGAGACTCCCAAAGAAATTTTTCAACCAAATATCCCTCCCTGATTGCTCCATCTGAGCTGTTTACCAGAGAAAGAAATTCTGGAGTAGGTTTCCCAGCTGTAATAATGGTACAAAAGTGGTTTTGGTTGGATAATGAAATGTGATGAATTTAAGCAAAGTGATATGTCCATCATATGTCATGTCGTGTCAATAAACTTTTGATCTGTTCACTATCTTTATAGCTCTGTAACATCCCTGACTTCTATCTTTGTACTTATGCAGAAATCATAACAGCAAGCTACTGCAAGGATTAGAAACACAATTTAATATATTTTGTTTGTTAAATTAAATTATGGAAATGTTTGGTTATATTTCAGTTTTTTCAAGAACTTCCTTTTCTACTCTTCTATCATTACCCTGTAGAAGCCTAATTATAAAATATCAAGATTTACAGTTTAATCTTTTCCATGTCTAACACTTGTCACATAATTTCCTAAATAGAGTTTTATAGAGTTTGGGTTTTCTGTCTAGGTTTGGTGTTCAAAAAAAAAAAAAAAAAAGAAAAGAAAGGTCATCTAAACACCAGTGAGAGACAATGAGACAATGAACTTTGACTAATCTCCAGAAGACCACTTGACTATGAGTAGCACAATGTATAAGAGAACTTCTCTTAATTGATAAAATGCAATTGAACAATGAATATAGCAAAATTTATAAATGTGCTGGCCAAAGGTGTCCTGTAATGAGTACCTAATTTAAACCTAAATTAAATAAAAGATATGAAAGACAGAACAGCACTTTTAAGCATTTGTGCCTTCAAGGGACATTTTAGTAGGGAAGGTCAAGAGCAAAGCAATAGACTCTTGGTACATGTGGACTGAGACAAGATGCTAAAAACATGTTAAAGACTGTTCACTGGTGGGAAACATGAAGACAGTCATTCTTTCAAAAGAGGAAGTATAAGATGAAAAATACATATGTTCTCATGTGACAAAAAATTTACAATAGAGAAACTGGAAAGGAGTAAAGCAAAAGGAAGAACTGAAAGCCTTAAAACCAATGTAAGCCGAATTGTCACCTTAGAAATATAAATCAAAGCTGTTGAATTTCACTTAATAATACAGGTGCAGTTTTCCTTAGCATATATGTAAAGTATTGGAGCAACCAAATTGATCATAGAACTTGGAAGACTGTGATCCTATTTTTCAAGTATTGTGAGATGTTATTAAGCAATTGGTTAGATTCCTTTTGACATGCTGTTACTGTGGTCAGTTTATAAAAGTTAATAAGAGCTAAAAAGTAAGTTCCAATAATAGTGCATGTTCTATACTACAAGATGTTTGCAATGTCAATACTCTGGATAAAAAAATGTCAATAATTTCTTGGTATTTTGCACAACTCTCTTGTATATTGGCATCATTTAAGCTTGAAATTCTAACCTTTTTTTCCCTTTTTTTCTTTCTTAAGCACTTCACTAACCCAATGAATTTCAAAACATTCAAAAGAAGTAAAGGTTGTGACAAGAGGGAAATGGGATAGATTAACAGTATTAATTATTTGTGAAATTTGTAAATCATTTGCAAACTTGATTATTTGCTGCACACTGCTTGTTTATTTACATTTAGATAAGAACCTAAGAACATTTTCTCATACAGCAGCTAAAATACCATTGTCTGCATAGTCTTGACCTTCATTACTTACGAGACATGTTTTAACAGAAGTCAAGTTTTCTGCCTTGGTCAGGCTAAACCTCTAAAAACACAGGTACATATTTTCTTAATTTAAGTATAGTTTATCTCTTTTAAAATGTATTACTTTATTTTTTAAAGGTGTAGGTAAATGCAATAAAAATTAATTGAATTTTCAAAAATGGGAACTTATGAGATAGCTTATAGACAGTCTAGGCTCATTTCTCAAATTCAGCAGGTACCAGAATATGTATTTAACTTGATTCAAAGGAGTAGTCCACTTATAACTGCATCATCCCATCAAAATGAAGTTTAAGAATGTTACCATCTGCCCTCTTTCAGCTCTGGTGTTTAGAGAGATTCACCCCACAGCCAAACACCTTGTAACTTACTCGTACTTCTTTGCTAGGAGGTGCATTTTATTCTGATCAATCAATGTTATTTTCCAGGAAAGGACAACTATGACCACTACAGTGAATGATGGGCTATGAGAAAATTGGGGGATTTGCCTCCTCAGCACAGCTCTTTGCAGAATACATATTAAATCTATGACCCAGTATGCGGCTGGGCCCTTTGTTCTGAATGCAAACAAAAAGGAGGAAGGGATTAAATGACTGTGCTCTCCACAGAAGTGTCTCATCAGGAAAACAAGCCTTTTAGGGAAGCCTTCTAGACTATCGACCTGTAATTGTCAGGAGGATGAGCAAAAACCATCTTACTCAATATCCTCTCACATGAAATTGCCAGGTTGCCAGTGTACACCAAAATAAAATAAGTTCCACTCAGTTTAAACGTGTGCTTATATGTAGACAGATCTGGATTATTAAATGTGGCATCATTAAAATCTCTGTAGATGGGTAATTAACAGCATGAAGTAAATTAAGCAGAGACACGCTGTATCTAATTTGAGTTACTGCACACTAGTTCCTTATTGCATACCTCCAGAAACTGGCATGGTGGAATGTGGAAATAATTTTTCTTAATAAGAAAAATTAGTGGCAATGTCCCAGAAGGTCACTGGAAGCTCATCCCATGGAATTACTGCAGATGTTTGACACATTAGCATGCATTTTGATACTTTCATTGCTTTTATAAACAGTATCTATGTAAACCTTTGGGTGAAAATGCATTGGTCCTCTTTTTCTGAACCATTTTTCTATGAAGTACAGTATTAATAATCCACTTTAATTACCTAATGTATCTTTTGTTAATGTCTTCAACATCTTGGTTACTTCAATGTGTGATCATCAACAGAAGACTGCCATGTGAGCTTTCATGATGTGTGCTACAGATGCAAAAAGGTATGAAACACTGTTCTACAGAATGAATATCTATCAGGCCAAATGCAGGACAGGAAGTTTAGCAGTGTGAGGAAGTAAATCAGTGGTGCTGTCAGCCAAACATCACAAATTTCTGCAGGGTAAACATAGCATTTCATCATAATCCACATTCTGCTTCTGTGGTTGACTGGGAAAGGCAATTCACTTTGGACTCTTTCCCCACAGTGTAGTCAGAGGAGTTTGGATTTACTTGTGCCAGTGTACAGTCTTGCAACGATAGCTACATTTCTGTTGACACTTTCTATATGGCAACAGCCAAATGAGACAGACAAGTAGAATTGTCTAACAGTATTTGCTTTTGGAGCAGTCTGATAGCACCCATAAGTGGAAGAGTTGGATAAAGTTCTTTTTTTTCTTTTTTCTTGCATGGCAAGGAAGTGTTTTACATGCTGATAACTGAGGCAAAACTGTAGTATAAACAGAACACTTCCAGAGTTAGCACAAGGTCAATCAAATCAAGTCAGTTAACAGGGGCAGGGTACTTACCTGGATACTTCACAGGAAACAGTGAACATACTTTGTCTACTGCTAGGATTTTTGAGTGAAATAAATGACACTGTGGGGTTTTTAAAGCTTATTAGAGAAAAACAATAGTTTTTAGTTAGTACAGAAAAAGCCTTAGTGTTTGCTTAGTGTTTTACTTTACAAATTCTCTCTCTGAAGAATTTTCTTGTTGAAATGTTTGCTGCAAAAGTGATTTTTAAGAACATGCTAGAGTTGTTCTTAAAATAAAAAAAAGAAAAGAAAAGGAAAAAAAAGCACTGAGAAACCCAATTCCCAGTTCTGAGAGGTTTTACTAGAAATCCATGTCTAAGTGTTATTTGCCATAACTAAAAACCATGACACCTCTCTGTCCTGTTAGCAAGGATAGCTCAGTCTCTAGGTATTCTGAGTGAGCAGCACTGATCTATTGCATATTAAACCATTATTATTAGTAACTGTAATTGAGGAAAAAATATTTTAATGATGAAGAAGCTAAGGCAATTATAAACTGGGGTGAGAATCAGAGGTTTTCACTCAAATGTGGCAGAAACAGTACTGAATACTGACTCCCTCTCCTCTTGAGATATACTCACGATTATTTTGTGTGTTTGTCCTTTAATGCTATTGATTACTGGATTTGTTAGAATAGTGTCAATAAACCTCCTGTGTGGATCAGAACCCTGTACTGATAGACCATGTATAAAAGCATTAGAAATTGTGTGATGTGTATAAAAATATATACTCTTCTCAGCCTTGCTTCTGCTGGTGAAACACCCTGCAAAAATAAGCATTCTGTAGAGCTAAGGTGTGCACAGGAAGCTAACATGCTTGTATGCAATATGAAAGCCATGCAACACTTCTAGGTTTTTTAAGGCTTTAAAATTTCTTGATGTAATTTCCTCTCACCTCACATAGCATACAGGGATTCAGATGAATAGTGGCTATGAAGAAAGAAGGAAATTTAACATTTAAGTTTTTTCTTAAAATAGTTTGGGTCAAGACTCAAAACCTCATTTCATCTGAAGAAATGATTCAAATTAAGTTTATTTCTATCTTTTTCCTTAAGCAGAAGAGTGCCATTTTGGCCTTGGGAAATGAAAAGTTGCTAGCTGAGCCCACTCTTTTCCCTTTTTCTGGAGTGAGGATGCCATTACAAAGCCTATCTTCCATAGATCCGATTTCACAGGCTAACTGCAACACCCTAAGAGCAGAAAAGAGGAAGTTTCTTCATAAAGCAGCAGGTAAAAATTTGTTCAAATGGTTATTATTTAACTTCTAGCTTGGTCAACACTACATGGCATAATTCTACCATGTGTTCTTTTTTGCAGAAAATTCGCAAAATTGCCTGGTTATCCAAATAATTTGATTTTCAACTTCCAGCTACACAAGGAATTAAGGCTGCAGGAATTAAGGGCAACATTGGGAAGAACTTTGCAGTAAAAATTAAATTAAAATTCCAAAACATTCTGCCTCTGACAGCTAAGATCATGGGGGAAAGACAAGAGCACAGCATAAGGGACTGCATAATATAATTTTTAATTAAAAGCCATTCGTAAAATCAGTTGTAGGCAGTTAGGCCGACATAGGAAATAGACAGAGAACATGAGGCAAACATCTCTGCTCAAAAACAATAGAAACATGAAAGAAATAAGAGCCTGTGGGTTTAATTGTGCTCTGTCACATGAGGAGTAGAATGCACATATGTCTTAATTAACTGCACAATGTTGTAAAGAAGATCATAATCAGAAGCTATAAATCCACTGGAGAGGTTAGGGCAGACAACTGATGAACCAGGAGCAGCTTTTCAGGAGAGGACTTGGAGAAGTGAAGGTACTCACACCTGTCAGTTAATGGGAGTCAATGGCCTTTGCTGCCGTGAGAAGTGGTGATCTGGGTGTAGTCATCCAGGAAAAGCAGCACACTTGTTGTTTGCTCATCTTCTTTTTCTTATTACATAATGCTGACAGCTCTGTTTCATCTGTCACATTTTGAAAACTTGTGTAACTTGTTTCCCACTCAATTTTTTGCCCTTTCTGGCTTCATTTTTCATGCTGTTGTGTTTCTGCTTTTCCCAAATTGAAAGAGGAATCCATCCATCAAACTCCCAATTTTTCTCAGGACTCATCCTAATATTTAACTTTCTTAACAAGTACATGTATGAAGGTTGCATAAGATAATTCAGATATCTTAGGGGTCATGTCAGAAACATTATACAGTTTCTTGAGGTTTCTGATACGTCTAAATGTACTTGTACCTGAGAAATTTCCTCCTTAGCATCTTTCAAAAAAAATATAAAGGAGTAAATTCTTTGCTTGGAAAGCTAGAAACTGCTACACTAATATCGTTGGATTAAATCCGGTCTGGTTGCAAGGACTAAAGGATGTAATTGATCTGTGCTCTTCTGGAAGACATTTTTTTCATTATCTTGCATCTTGAATTAATTTAGTTTGTAATCACAGGCAACTCTATGATGAATGGCATGGTGCAAGAGGTGGTGATGATTTCAGGAAATGCATTCTTCACTTGCTAAAGCATCAATGCATCTGTATAGCTCAACATTTAAAAAATATTATGTTTGATTGATACAAAAGCCAAATATTCCTTATTTACCTCTACAGAAACTTTATTGACATACATACTCAGAGTTTTCAGACTACTCTTCTGTCAAAATATATTAGGATCCTTATTCAGTAACAGTTTAGTATAAACTATACCATAAGTGAGCAAGGCAAAAAAAAAAATGGGAAGGTTGTTTTCCCCTTTATTTGGCAAGTCTTATTTTATGATGTGAAGTCACTTGTCAACATTTTCCATTTATTGCTTTTTGATAGAAATTAATAAAAAAATGTAATCTGAACTCCTGTTATTTTGATTTGGACATGTTGCCATGGTATCCTAGACAGACTATAGTTTGATCTCTGTTATTCTGCTGGTTATGTTGGTGACTTAAGTTTCCTCGTTAGATCACATTTTTCTTTAATTGTCTGGTTTGACTTCCAACATTATCAGCTAAGTCTGTATTTCAGAGAGTGGTCAGTAAAGAAGAAAAATTATTTATGTTATTAAAGCTGCAATATTTGGTGACTACATCAGGATTTCCAGATGTCTTGAGAATATTTATTTGTGATTTCTACAGCAAGCAGATTTATTTTAAAAAATCTGTTTAGTTAAAAAATACTTAGTTACCACAAAACAGTTTCAACAAAAAAATTGGTGACTCTGCTCTGTGACTATACTCTTCCATGTAAAAATCTATGGTTTACTTTAACTGTGGCTCAGTATTTCTCTGACCTATCTTCAAAAGCGGGAGTGAAATTAAACCAAGAGTTCACATCAACCACTTGAGTTATGAGGCTCTGACATGATTTCAATTTTACACAATTTTTCCTCAGTCTGTTGGAAAAGATAAGCAAAGTGGGCAAGGGAGTAGGAATTTTCAGGACTGAATTTGCAACTAATGTGGTTGTCAGAGCTAAAGGCACGCACATTCCCAGAAGCATTTCTATCTGATATTTTTCCTTCAGAAGTATCATCTTTCTAAAATCACCTTTTTCAAGGTAATCAAGTATTCCCCACCGTGTGGCTGATGGTGGTCCCAGGGCTGCATACTTTCTGGCATACCTCCATCAGACTTTGACATAGGGCAGAAACCATAATTTGGAGCCAGCAGCGTAAACCCTGAGACAATGGAATTCTTTTTAACTGACCTAAATCAAGCATAAACAATAGAGCAGCTTGAAAGGTTTGGTCTATGAAAAATGTCACAGTCTATGGAAGACTGCTTCCTCTGTTTAATCTGTCACTATATTTCTCAAAACATGACACTCCTTGAACATAATATACTTTGATGATAAACTAGATTAACTTTCCCAGTACAAATGAAAGGCCACCTGTTGCCAGAATGCCCATATTCCTTGTTGGCTGTCTTGTAGCTGTCATCACTTCAATGCAATCTGCGCCCAACATGCTGGAATATAATGAATATGTCAGAAGTTGGAGGTCAGCCATCAAAGTACATGAAAACTTGGCTTGCATACAGTGTCAGCATGGAGGCCTCGCCTATCATCTTGTGCAAAGGATTTCTGCACCACTTGATTTGTTTGCAGAGGGCTTGTTTCTGTTGGATGGAACACATTTACAGAGAGGCTTTTTGACAGCCCATTCAAACATTTTCAGTTTGGAAAATGGTGCTTCCTGTTTCAAGCCCTATAAGTGATGGATGCTGTGAAATGCCACTATAGCTGATCATGCTTTTTGTTTATTGTTATTATTTTAGCATGAAAAGAGCCATGATGAGCCTTGAAGTATTTTGATGAGAGAAAACAATAGAATAGGAATACAGTGTATCTATCAAATCCTGTTATTTTTGTATAGTGAGCAGAACCCTACTTTTGCTTTATTCATCCTTGATGGACATTATAGGTCTGATTGGTGGCTTTGTAATTTGGATTAAAGATTTCAGACTCTCACCTATGGTGAAACTAGTGGTTTAAAATACCATGGACATTTCTTAGAATTTTTAAAAATTATTCTTAAACTTCTCCTGAACTCTCATCTTCGTTATGTGATCTCTTCGATCCTCTACTAAAATATTTTTAAAGTGACCTTAAATATTTTCAAAGTGACCATGTGACAAAACTTGAATTCTCTTTCATGCATCTATTTCACATCGGTCCCATTATGTTAAAAAATTTATATGTCTTCATTTCTTGGCACCAACGTTCTTTTTCTTCTTTTGCACAAATATACTTTCTAAGACTTCACATATTTTCTTGGGATTTTTTAGGTCAAGCTGTGTTTCTCCCCAGACACAAAGGAAGATGTTCTGGATAAGCCACAGTTATACATTTAACCCTAGCTCAGCCTATGGAGCTTTACTTTTTTGGAAGGAGAAGTTTCAAAATATTCTGGATAAGAAAATGTGAGGTGAATGTAATTTCTCCTATTTCAGAAATAAATTCATATATCTTACTTTTTATGTGCCAGCTTGTCAAGGCAGTCAGTAAAAGAACCATAGAATACAGAGGTATAGAAAGCTTCTGTAATTGTGGTTTGTTTTCTTTGTGTGCCCACCATCACCTCTTCATGTCTTTTATTTGGGTGTCAGGTCCTTTACAATTAGCCCCAACTCCTCAGGCACACTTGATAACCACTGTGAGGATGCCTAAGGAAAGGCTCTGTAGGTATGATAAAGTTAGCACAGACCTTTTTTACATATGCAAAGTGGAAAGGAAAATGAAGGTGGCTTTGGTGTCCCCAGATTATTAGCAAACACATGAAGTTGGACTCTAAAGTAAGAATGAGAAAATGACAGCAGTTTCTGAGCCAACAAGAGAAATGTATTTTGACTACTACCTTTTCCCAAGACACTGCCCTAACTCAATTTTTTAACTTGCTGGTCTGGATGATCTAATTTCGCTTATGTACCTTCATCTAAAATATGGTATATCCACAGCAACTCAAGCATCCTGGTGCCTGAAGGTAGCAAGCATCCACTGAGTCACAAATATTTCTGCTCCCCATCTTGAATTTGATGCAAATGGAGCCATGTCACCAGAGATATTTCTGATGATTGCTGCCCTTTCAATGTATGTTATTTTGGGCATGTAAATTTGATAACGGATAAGGGATTTTAACCTGCATTTTTTATTTACTCCATATTTTGTGAAATATATTTTAATACTGTGGGATTTACCTTAGGTAAACTCATGACACAGATGTATCCCCAAAGTAAAACCCTCAAAATATGCTGAAGTTGAAGACAACTTAAAACACACTGCTCCCTGAACAGGAAAAACACCTACAACCCACAGTGTAAAATTTGTGTTGGCTTATATATTTTAAATGTCTTCAGAGTATGTACTCTGCATCCGACTAAGAACATTGACAAAAAGTAAAACCTTTCAGGTAAGGACAATGTACAAATTACTTTTCCCAGTTACTTTACATGAGTGTAAAAAGTGTAACATTGCATGAGTGCTCTGAAGATCTTGTTTCATGTAAATGGAGGTTTATCTATGGTAATAAAGAAAAGAAAACCTAGGTTGTAAATCCCAATTGGAGTTGTACTTAAGTAAAATTTTCAATATAGAGAACACTAACCATAGGCAAAGACAGAATTTCTTCTTAGAAAACCAGTAATAATATATCTCAGTACAGACAAAGGTCTTAAGAGCATGTGCATATTATGTGGTAACTTACAGACCATTTATATGCCTTTACTGTTATATTGGCAAACAGAAATAAACAGGTTTGAAGTTGAAACCATCGCAAGTCCTTATTCCCATAGGATTTGGGTGGCTAAATTTAGATTTGATACTTAATTTTCATAAAACCCTGTCAGTATGTAATATAGAGATGTACTCATGAGCCTTACTAAAGATTGGAACTCCTTCTAGTATTAGAATATTAGAACACTGTTAGTATTAGCTCTGTAGATAACGGAGCTCATCTCAGAGGTGAGCTCATCTTAGAGAGAGATTTTTTTTCTTGAATTTTGACCCTTTCCATAGTCTTTTATTACGATCTTACAATTTAAGCATCTGTCAGAAATCAATAGAAATGCTTTTGTAAAAGCTGGTATTTTCATGTGCCTACTGAATTCCTGTGGGGGAAAGGGGGGAAAGGGAATCCCCTCTAAACATTTAATATGATGAAATTGGGTTGCCTATATTTTTTTTCAGCCATTCAGTATGTGTGTGAAAATGTGAATTTCTACAAAAGCATTTTGATTCATTCACAATAAGTGTTCGAAACAATATTCTTCATGCTAATCCAATGTCTTCCTTCAAAGATTTGAGGTGTTTTATGAACATCCATTAATTAAGTGCATCAAGCCTTTGGGAGGTAGGTGCATCTTGATGATTCAGTACACAGAAGAGAATACCTAGAGCACCAGGACTTCACCCAGTGCCAGGGAGCAGCTTGCCTAGTGAATGTGTCCTTGGCATTCAGGCATTGCACTGGGACTTTGTATAATTGTGCACCATTTGTGTGTCCATTGCGGCCTTACCATTGTGTCTTAAGGATATGTTTGTTTTCCCTGAGTAAATCTTAAATGTATCTTGTGATGAAGTATGTGGTAAAATACCTTACATTCAGCTAGATCAAGATTTTATGTCCTGCAAATGCATTAAGAATTAACATATTTTTACATTAAGAATGAGATAAATTTCCCTACCATACAAAGTTAAATAACAGTCTAGATTGCTAGAAATATTAATATTTGTAATTCATTTGTTTACCTAAAATGCTCTAAATATTTCTTCCCCTAACACTAGCTTTTACCAAACTTTTCAGTAAAGCTGAGAAAAAATTGTGTGCAGACAGAGGTAAAGAATTGAAATGAATTTAATTAAAAGATAATTTCAATTAGCAGAGAAAAAAATGCTCATATGTAACAAGAATATTGTCTCCATTCTATCCTGTATTGTACATTGTACAATGGGTAACATATGCTTCAGGGAAAGTGAAAGAAATACACAAAAACATTTCTGCTCATCCACAATGCATATTAAAATCAGTAATTTTTAAAATTACATACAAAATAAAATTTATTAATAAAAGTCATGTAAAACAAGTATAGTAGCTTGAAATTATAGTAGAATTAGGATCTGTTTAACAAGTGTTTCACCTGTTATATAGCTTATCTCTTGTTCAGTAAAAACATTGAATAATTTGATATAAACACAATAAATCCCATGTGAAAATTTATATTAAACGTTTATTTGTGGATCCTAACCTAAAACATTACAGAGGAAAGGTTGTTATTGATCTCACATTAAATCCTTGGCCTCACTAATTAATTGTTTCATTTAAATTCATTACTTATGGAATTAGTTAGCCATAAAGCAGAAACAGTACAATATGTGTGGGTTGCTATGAAACATGCTTTCAATGCTAAATAAATGAATTTTTCACTGACCCTTGTTAAAGCTTCTTTAGGAGAGTCTGTCTTGCATTATTGAAGGATTTTACTATATTAGCTGTTCGTAAAGCAAATGGATGTAGCTTTGCAAAAAACTCCTGTGTCTGCTAATTATTGTAATTCAAGGAATGCAGACCAAACAGTATCCTAGTTACAACTTCCAGAAAGGTGAAAATAATTATGTAATTTCAAGATTTAACAAGCTTCAGAAATTGTGCCATGTATAAAATTTAAAATTACTAGATTTAGGTATAATTCAAAATTAATAAAAATTTTTCCTGACTAGTTACACACATGAGTATATGTTTATATCTATGTAAATATAGACAAACTTATATGTACATATGCATACATCAAAACACATTTCTATGCGAGCCTTCCTGGCAGTTCTAAGTATATTAATACTAAGCAGCATTTCCACTTTTTCTCACATATAATTTCATGAGAAGATTCTCTTAGAATTCCCTGTCTCAGAATAAGTGAATTTCCTCACTTTTCTTCTCTGTTAGTTTTGGATGGTGACTTATGGATAAATGTACATACAAGGCTAGAAACTGTTTTGTTGGTTTGGTTCTTCTCTTTCCACAGCCTATGTGTTTCTTTGTCTTGCATTTGGATAAATGTCATGCAGATTTTATTAGGATTCTGAGCATGAATAGGGTTTGCTCTTGAACTGTAATAACACCCTTATTTTCTCTGAGTTCCTCTTTCCTTCTCCAAGCTCATTAAAGACCTCTCCACTTTATCTCGTTCTCCAAAGATCACGACATATGTGTCCAATTACTGTTCCCTGCCTTAAAACTCGAATTTACTGCTAAATACTTAACTCTGGCTGGATGGGAAAGATCAATAGAGTATCTGACTGAAGGCTGAAACATGCTGTGACTCACCTTCACAGATGAAAAAATCTGAAACAAATGTATCCTTCTTCTGGTAGAAAGCTATTAAGGAATCTTCTGAAACTTTCTGTGCGTCTCCTGGCAGGTTTTGGTCAATTCTTGTAAAGTCTGAAAAGTGGTGAAATGGTCACTTCAGAGATAAAATAGTTCCTGTGTAGCTTGTGACTCCAGGGAACCTGCAGTAGAGTGCATAAGACTGCTCCTGGACATGTGCAGGTGGAAAGGCAAAACTTACCTGATGAGATATTTGTTTGATATTATTGCTGGCTACTTGGTGCAGCTGTATCTGCACATAGGTACCAGTTTCTTTTTTATTTTTTTTTTTCTTTTTAGGAGGTGATAGCCCACATCACTCCACTTAGAGAGCTCAAAGTCAATATCCTTGTTTGACACCCAACCTGTCTACAACTGCCCTGTGTTCAGCTGCTACATCTTGACTTTTTTCTCTGCTTCTCATGCTTCTGACACTTATCCCACTTTTTGGGAATAGTCTCTAGAAAGTGACAACTGCTTGAGTGCGTGAAATCCCAGGCTGCTGTCCTGAATTTGATGTGTTGGAACAGAGCTGCCCCGAATGTGAAAGGATGGTCTGACCCCCTACACTCAGCTAAGCCACCTCTATCTCATTCAGATAAAGAGATGTTTGCATGGAAGATGGGACAGTTCTCAGGAATTACCCAGAAACATCCTCTTTTTGGGTGGTATTTTAAATATTTTTCTCTACTTGATCCCATCTTCTCAGCCAGATACCACCTGCCACACTGATGCTGCACTTTTATGTGCATACCAACTACAAGGCAGAGGTGAGACCAAGGACTGTCAAGGCAGAAGTGAGACCAAGGCAAAAGAGGTAGCTTACGTACAGAGCAGAAACCAAAAAACTGCTACAGACATCATGGCTATGATGTAATTCTTAACTAGAGGTCTTCCTTCTCCCAGTCCCCCTGAAAGGATCTTCTCTATAACTGGAGATCACACTGAAATGAAACTATATTAATTTGCAAAGAAACTTACATGGATGAAATAAAAGCAAAGAAATTGTATGACTGAGGTTCTTCTTGACAATATTATTTAGATCATGCTGGATGCTCTCTGTCTTGTGATAAAGATCTGCAAGCATTGTACATGCACTGAAAATACAGCTTCCAGTCTGTACAAGATGGGAGTTCCTGGGAATGCTCTTGCAAGGACTGAAGCTGCAGCACTTATAGAGTTTTCGTATTTTACTTTACCTTTGCATTAATTTTATGTTTGAGACTTCCTTGCTTGTATGATGTATTGGCCTATTTGCATAAAGGAGTGAAGATAAAAGCATGCCTGCATATGTGTGTACATGCAGATAGTATGCATTCACTGAATGGACATATTAATGATATTTGTAGCAAATTGTATGACCTATTGTCTTATTAAGAATTGTCTTTAGTTATGGAATCTTTTCTAACATGGCAAATGTAAAACATGGGAGATAGTGCTAAGTGAGATAAGCACTTTGTTAGTATTCATTTTCTTGGTGTCTGTTTTCTGTTTGGGGTAAAAGGACAATTTAATGTAAAGTTTTTCAAGAAAATTATCAGTTATACAAAACAAGAAAACACAATTTGACACAGATAATAATGAAGCTGAGTTTACAAAATCTGAAGCAGTGAAAATTGGCTTTGGCCCCTCAAAATTTGATTTTCTTTAAAAAGTAAAAAAGAAAAGAAACACCCTTTACCCATCTGAGTCCTTCTTAGTTGCAGTTCTAAAGTGTTAGCCAAGTCCATAGGTTCCTCACTGTTTCTAGACACTCTGCAATAAAGTTACCTTTAAATCCAAAAATATGCATTTCTAATTCTAGAAATGTGTATCAGAGGTGAATACAATTGGTATTGGTAAGTTTATTATAAGGCTTGGTGTTTTTTTCTATTTGCAGAATTTCATAATGATTTTTTCCAATTATTAAAGGTTGTGAATTCAAATTTTCTAAAGTCAGGGAAAAAGCTGAGGTTCCTTTTCTAGCATTGTCAAGGTCAAAGCACCTTCCTACAAGACAGGCTTGTGAATAATACATGTGCATTCTCTATGTGGCCATGTCATGTAGTTCCTTGAGGAAAACACGCATGTTAATATAATACACATATTAAAGGCAGATAAAAGTTCTGAAATGGTTTTCATATACTTAGAGAATCATTTTCCACAATCTTTATGAAATAAATTTGGTTTCCATGCCAAGTACGTAGCTGATCAGTAATTGTATACCTAGATATAATTTGGGTATACATTTCAGTGTGCATGGCTTGAAGAAACATTAATTTTAATCAATCCTGGTTTTGGGCCCTTAATTTTTTCTCTTATCTGTATATACATATAACTTGCTTTACAGACTACAAATAAATAAAACAACTAGCTAAATATCTTGGCTCTTTATATATGTATAGGAAATGTATTCATTGCTCTCTATGTAGCAAATTTCATTTCTACATGAGGTTAAGAGGCCAGAATCTCCTTGATTATGTCATTCCTCTATTTTCTCATGTTTCTTTGTTTATGATAATGTCATTTTCTATTGTGTTGAGAACCATGTCTGCTTTTTCCTTTCAGTCCATTTCTACTGTAAAGTAATGCTGCAGGAAAAACAGCAAGCGTAAATCAGAACATCAAAATAAGTCCCACCATTCTACAGTTTACAAATAGCTGTTGATGAGTTTGCCATGCTTACTGAACTGAATAAATATAAAAGCTTTTTTTGTGCATTCCTATTTTCAGTCCCAATACAGTGCGTTAACCTCAGAATATCAAATTGAATCAGGGTTTCTGAGGAGAGCTGGCTCCAAAGCAGTTAGAATGACACTATTCATTACACTATCTGGATTCAGGTTTCAGACAACCATAACCAGTGCTTTCACAACCTCTCACCTAAAGTCAGATAATGTACAGCCACCCAAATAAGTGACTGAATTGCCCCGCAAGTGTTTCTGAACCTCTCGAAATGTGGAGCCTGTGGAGGCCCTGAAAACTGAGACTAAAATTGTTATGAAGAGACTTTACTGGGAGAAATTTTTCCTTGCCAGGCACAAATAAACAGCTCTCAATAGGGTGCTCACCACA
This sequence comes from Serinus canaria, assembly GCF_022539315.1. Lineage (NCBI taxonomy): Eukaryota > Metazoa > Chordata > Aves > Passeriformes > Fringillidae > Serinus > Serinus canaria. The sequence continues at coordinate 40,577,654 of NC_066343.1, read as the reverse complement.
CAGTGTGTCAGCACATATTATGCAGTCTGGTGCTGAGTGGATGTGTCAGCTGCCCATTAGACCACACTAAAATAGAATTGCTGGGAGCCTGAAGCATGAAGCATGATATTAGATAAAGTGATGAAATTTCACTCGATTAAGAGCCAGGTCAAGGACAGTTACCTCAGGAAATTCCTTTTTTTCCTAGAATATTCTCACAAGTTTGATAAATTTATCCTCCTTTTCCGCTTATTTTCAATTATCATTCAAATTATATGAATGGTTGCATTTACACATGCTGGTTTGTGACATATTGAAGATGACAGGGATGGTAGATTTTTATTATATAAAAAAGGGGAGGAGGCAGAAAAGAATTGACTGCTTCACATTAGAGACTATAGGAAATGTTAGATTGATTTTTTAGATTGTTTGTGTTTTCTTTATCTGAGGTGAGAGCAGCTGGGATTTTTTGTTAGGCTCACTGATTACTAGCATAGAGCAGTACCTGAGGGAATAGGAGATTGGTCCCTTTATCCACGGGAAATACATTCTGTTGGCAAAAGGATCTGCATCTGTTTTGCTTCTTGACTGGAGTGCTGAGGCCTCACCTAGCGAGATAAACCTGTGGATTTGATTTAGTGTGTGTATCAGCTCCTCAGAGTGCTCTGCAAGAAGAAATTAGCGTGCATGGCTATATCTCCTGCATTTCATTGCAGTTTATAGTTTGGCAAGAGCATCTTTCTGTGCCTCCCTCAATTTCATTTCAATTAGGATCATCACAAGTTGCTTTGAAATCTGAGATGAATTCAAAAGGCTAATTATCACTGAGTAAGCCATCCTTGGAGCCAGTCTCTAACCCTTATCCTGTGAAGCTTTGGTGCAATTTCTAAGCAGCATCTGACATCTTGCAAATTGTTTTAATGCTTATTAATTAGATCAAGCAAACTCTTCTTTTTAAGAGTGTCTCCTCCTCATGCTATGCCAGGTGTAAAGCAGAATTTGCAGTTAATTCAAGCATGGTCATCCCTTCACACACAGTTGCCATTCACCCACATAAATGTATCATAGTGAACTGCATCAAAGGCACAGACACTGTGCCTCTTGACTGTTTGGATGTATTGGTGTTGGACTCTGGACCAGCCAGAGATTGGTGGTTACAAGATGGCCACCAGAGAATAACATTTATTCCAGGATAAATATGTTTCCCTTCTGATGCGGTATTTTCTAAAATCAGTAATTTAATTCCTACATATATACTTAATACATGCAAAGCTTGTAATGGAATTTTACTGGCATGATCACAGGGACTCAAAGGCCCCTTTGGTATTACTGATGCCTCTGAAAAAAGAAAAAATTCTTATTCATCCTGAAAACAAGTAAAATGTTGCAGGGCTGCAGTTATTGCTGGAGATACCTGTCTGATGAATGGGTTCATGAAAAATGCCCAGATCAACATAATATAGAGGTTATCATAAAATATGAAACCTTAATATAAGTCTAGAGAAAATTACCTTTTGGATGACAAATAGCATGACATTCACTCCCTAATAGGAGTAATCTAGGAGTCTCAATAGACACAGTCATCCTACCCAAGCACACATTTAGAAGCTCAAATTATACTGCATGTAATATTTTGTGTATAACATATTGTTAATAAAAACACAAGAATATGAAGAAGAGATGCACAGCCAAAGTGAGGTCGGGCAATTGTAGAGGCATACTGATGAATTCTAACAATTGTTTTCTATTTCTGCTTTATCTGCTTTTTTTTTATTGGTGAGGTTTCTTTTTTGCTCTTATTGTGGAAGTAACAGTTTATTTTCTGCTTCTATGAAAGTAATCTGGAAAAAAGTCACAGCAGCCATACTTTATTTATTTATTTATTTATTTATTTATTTATTTATTTATTTATTTATTTATTCATTTATTTATTTATTTATTTATTTTTAATGATAAATTTTGTTTAAGCTCAAGACTATTTCCTCATAGAAAATTTCCTCACACATACACAAGTTCTGCATAGAAATGAGGAAATTTTTACTTTTCATCCATATAAGGTTAGGATTAAAGTAACATAATCCTTAGGCATTGTTGTTCAAACCAAACCAAACCAAACTAAGCCAAACCAAACCAAACCAAACCAAACCTAACCTAACCAAAATCCTTGAATTCTTTGCTTAATTTATTTTAATTTTAATTAATTTTTGCTTAAATTATTTTAATATAATAAGGATCTTTATAAAGCAGAGAAAGTGGATGTTTCCTGCTGGTTGACTGCACAGGGGCATGCCTCATTAAGGAGGCCATAGGAGGGAAATCTGATATGCCACTTCCTCCTTTTTCCACTGCTGGAGGAGTGGTCAACTTCTGCCAACTCATACAATCTACAGCAAAAGTTTCACTGTTCTCTGCCAGCCTAGTCCTTTCTATCCACACCCCTGTATTGCAGCCAGTGTTAAGGCGTGTGAGCACCTTAAACTGGTAAAGAAATATGGTCATACTTTTTTGATTTTTTTTAAAATAATTTTTTATTGCCTAGTGTTTGTGCATGTTGGTGAAGGGCAAAGGGAGCGAAGTACTCTCCCTTGACTCTTGCAGGACAGCTCTTTCCCTCTTATTTGTCTGTAAAAAAACAATATGGGAAATCACAGAATCATAGAATCATGGAGTCATAGAATTTTCAAGGTGGGAAAAGACCTCCAAGACATCCAAGACTCACTTTTGAGTGAACACCATCATTCCAACTATGGATGACTGCTAAATGCCACGTCCAATCGTTCTTGAACACTTCTGGGTGATGACTTCACCTCCTCCCTGAGCAACCTGTTTTTACACTTGTCCACCATTTCAGTAACAAAATTTTTCCTAATGTCCAAACTCAAACCCCCTGCTGCAGTTTGAAATCATTGCCTCTTGTCCTGTTTCTGGTTGTTTGTAAGAAGTGGCTGACCCTTACAACACCTCCTTTCAGGTGTTGTGGTCTCCCCTGAGGCTCCTTTTCTGCAAGTTAAACACCTCACAGATGTCACTGCTCACAGGACTTGTGATCCAGACCTATCAGGAGCTGTATTCCCTTCTCTGGGCACACTCCAGCACCTCACTCAATGTATTTGTGGTAGTGGTTGGCCCAGAACTGAACACAGTGTTTGATGTGAGGCCAATCACTGCCCTGGTCCTGCTGGCCACATTATTTCTGATCGAGTCCAGGATCCACTGGTCTTCTTGGCTTCCTGGTTACATGCTGGCTCATTTTCAGCATCCCCACATCCTTTTCTGAGGAATCCCCTTCCAGCCACTCTGCGCCCAGCCTGCAGGACTCCATGGGGTAGTTTTCACCAAAGTGCAGGACCTGGCATTTTATCTCATTGAATCTCCCACCGCTGGCCTTGGCCCATTGATCCAGATGGTCTGGGTCCCTTTGCAGGGCCTTCCTACCCCCAGCAGATCAGCATTCCTACCCAACTTACAGTAATCCATCAGCATTCTGAGGACACACTCGATCCCTTCGTCCAGGTTGTTAATGAAGGCTTTTAACAGCCAGACCCAGTTCTCAGTTGGCAAAACTCCCTAGAGACCAGCAGCAAGTGAATGTAATTCCCTTCACCAACATTCCCTGGGCCTAGCTATCCCAGCCAGTTTTTAACCCAGCAAAGGCAGTGTCTGTTCAAGCCATGGCCTGCCTGGCCTGACAGCTTTTCCAGGAGTATGCTGTGGGAGACTGTAACAGCCTAAATGAGGGATGCAGCACTCCAGGCTGCTCTCCAAAATGCAGTTTATTCCATCCCAGACATTGCGACAGTCCAGGGACATGGGCGGCAGGGCCTGAGCCTACAGCTGTCAGCTCTGGCTGCAGGCAGGCCTGGAGACCCTTTGGTTTCTGTTATCTATAGCCTATCATAACTACTATAATTACCATATTCATGTTACTATTCTCCAATCACTAAAAGTTAGCACATTACAGTTTAAGCTAGAAGTCGTTTTTCAGTTTTCTTGCAGTGGAAAATTCTGAGACTTTTTTTCTGCTTGCAACTTAGCTGACTTATTTGCCTGTGCTATCTTTCTGCTTGGTAAAAACATCTTTTTGTTTGGGGTGGGTTTATCCTTTGCTCTAAGTCATAAAAACCCCTTCTAACTAACATACCCCTTGGTTATCCAGTAAGAGTGGCTTGGCAATTCTTTTCTTCTATATCAAAACTTGCTTCCATCTCTCTTCCTTCATCGGATTCCACATTTAAAAATCTTTCTGCTAAGCATACATATCTGTGAGACTTTCTTGTCAAACTCTCATCCTTCCCAACAGGAGACAGTATTAAAGTATCAAAGCCTTTACTAATGTACTTTCCAGCCTCCATTCATCCACTGGGCAGGTCACCTGGTCATAAAAGGAGATGAGTTGGCCAGGAAGGACCTGCCTTTCCTAAACCTCTGCTGGCTGAGCCCGATCCTGTGGTCATCGTTTACATGATATGTGATGGTGCTCAAGACAATCTGTTCTATGAACTTCCCTGCCACTGAGGTCAGGCTGACAGGCCTGTAGTTCCTTGGATCCTCCTTCAGGCCTGTAGTTCCTTGGATCCTCCTTCTGACCCTTTCTGTAGATGGGCATTATATTGAGTTATGTCGGGGACCTCACCAGATAACCAGGAATGGAGATAAATGATGGGCAGTAGTTTGGTGAGCCCCTCTGCCAGCTCCTTCAATACTCCTGGGAGAACCTCACCTGGCCCCACAGATTTTTGGGTGTCTAAGTGGCAGAGAAAGTCATTAATAACTTCCTCCTGGATTACAAGGGATCTAATCTGGTTCCTGCCCCTATCAGCTATGAGGACCATTGCCCTGAAGATAACAGGTCTTTCTCTTGAAGAGTGAGGCAAAGAAGGCTTTCAGTGCCAAGTCAAATGGACCAAAAGAAAACTGTTCCGGCTCAGGACTAATATCAGAGTTGCAAAGACTGAGAATGGACATTTCCTTAATTTCTCCCAGGAGTGTTTTCTTAAGTAAAAGCTTAAGTGACACTGGTCCTTTGGTTATTTACATAGTGCAGCAAACCAGTTTAGCCTTTTCTTTCTTCCTAGGCACCCTAACCTCCAGAGTGAGCTAGTTGAAGCTTCTTGGATTTTTTCAATGCCCAGCTGCCAAGGAATATGAATTAGGCTGAAATGAAATTATCACCAGATTCCTGCCAAAACCCTCAGCAAACCCCACAGGGAAACAGTGGTTCAGTCAGTGTTTCCACACTCTGAAAAAGCCGAATCCCCAGGCTGCTAAACAGTGTGTTTGCAGTTTTCATTAAACTGCATTAGTTGCTCTGCTTCAAGGGCCAGAAGGTGAATCAACTCCCACAAAGAAACTCATGAGAGAGTAAGTCCCTGAAATGTTGTCTTGAGTACCAGGAACTGCTAGCTACCAGGCTGTGGGTGGCAGCGTGGGCTGCAGTGTCACATCTGACGGTGACATGCTGTCCTCTCTCAACAAGAAGTGTTAGCTCATTTATATCCTTAATATTTCCCAAGGTTTGAAAGTTGAGTTCTAGCCTTTTCAAGCTTTTAAAAAGTGAAGCTTTTTTTCCCTTGCACCCTACTAGTCCAACGTTCATCATTCAAGATATAGTCAGCATAATTTGCATCAGCCTACTCTTTTCTACAACTAGTCTATTGCAGTTTTTCCATAAGTGACAGGATAATACTATCATGATTTAAATAGATGTACAGATGACAGTACAAATTACTTGAGATAATATTTGTGTTAAGGCTTGGTGAAACAGGCTTGAGAGTTTGTGTTTGAGGGTTATTGCTTCAGCCTCTTTGAAAAATGAGATGGACAGTCAGTACTGGATGGCTAACACTTAGGGTTTGGAAGGTCTTCTTTCCATAGTGACTGGAGGTATGTCATGACTGTTAATAGAAGTGGAGTTGATAGAAGATAGAGTATCTGCCTTGACCTGCAAGCCCTCTCAGATTTATGTGCATTACATTTGGTAAAGCCCAGTTTCTATGTATAGATCTGTTGAAGATTAATTGATTATTAAAATATGTACTGTAATACTAGAAGGTATTTGCGTTTCTTCGCAACCTAACTGGCTGTGAAATGTTATTTTTCAGAAACAACAGTTTTAGTTCAGTGGCAGTCTACTGACTGTTGGAAAACAGAGCTGTTATGAGACTTGTTGGAAAAAGTGACAAATGCCTATCTTCACATCAGAGATGCAGTAGTCTCTGTTCAGAAGTCTGCAGGATCATACAGTTCATATTGATAGGAGAGGAAACCCACTAATAGGAATACCTTAAATCATTGAAGGCTCACTTTTTGGTGAAATTTCAACAGAGCCACAACACAGATGTGTTGCAGCTATGTGAATCCGAATACACTGAAATACATTTGAAACATTGTTCCTCTGCCATAAATGGCATCACCATTAAACAGTTATTCAGTCCTTTTATTGGATCTATGTTTAGGGGTGTATTGTTTTAAGTATTACAGAAAAATTACTGTATCTTCCCTCTTCAAATCATCACACAGACTTAACCAAGATGTTCAAGGATTTTGTGGGTTTTTTTTCCTGTAGAGAAACCAAAAAAATACACTTGAGAGAAATTTTCCTCCCCTATTGTATGGGAAGTATTGAAGTGAGCCTGATTTGTGAGTGTGCTAAGTTTATGGTATGTATGATAGCCACAAACTTGTTCATGGATCTTCCCCCCATCTCTAGCGTCTTGTCTCATATTGGGCTACAGGGGTGGCTTCTGTGAGAAGCTGCTAGAAGCCTCCCCCACTTTCAGCAGAGCCAATGCCAATGTCAGTGGCTTCATTGAGACCCCCCTTTGGCCAAAGCTGAGACAATCAGCAATAGTAATAATGCCCTATGATCATATATTTAAGGGGAAAGAGAATTATTATGCAGAAGGAGTGCAGCCAGAGAAGAGAGGATTGGGAATATGTGAGAGAAGCAGCCCTGCAGACACTAAGGTCAGTGGAGAAGGAAGAGGATGAGATGTGCAGGTTTTGGAGTAAAGATTCCCCTGCATCTTGTGGTGAAGTCATGGAAGAGCCCCACAAGAGAGCAGGTGGATACCTGTTGGAGACTGCTCTCCCCTGGGAAGTCCATGCTACAGCAGGCTTCTGGTAGAACCTGTGGCTCCATGAAAAAGCCCAGGTCGGATCAGGTTTGCTGGCAGGACGGACTTGTGACATCACAGGAGAGTCACACTGGAGCAGCCTGTTCCTGAAGGACTGCACCCTGTGGAAAGGGACCCATGCTGGAGCAGTTAATGAAGACCTGTGGGAAAGATGTATTTTGGAGAAGATTGTTGAGGACTCTATTCTGTCAGGGAAGTTCCCTGTCTGAGGGACCCTACACTGGAGTAGGAGAAAGACTCCTCTTGCTGAAGACAAACCAGTGACAGAAACAATATGTAATTAACTTATCACAACTCTCATTTCCCATCTCCCTATGCTGCCGCAGGGTGTTCAGGTAGAGAATCAGGAAAAAAGTTAAGCCCAGGAAGGAAGAAGAGGTGAGGGGAAGGTGGTTTTAAGATTTACTTTTTTAAAGTTTTTAAGTTTTACTTTTCATTATCCTTCTCTGGTTTTTATTGAATTAGTATTTTCAAGTGAGGTCTATTTTGCTTGTGATGGTACTCAGTGAGTGAACCTTCCCCATCCTTACTGCAACTCGTGAAAATTTCTTTATATTTTTTTTCCCCTGCCCAGCTGAGAAGGGGAGTGATAGAGGGGCTTTGGTAGGTAACAGGCATCCAACCAGGGTCAAACCACCACAAAAGGTAAGAAGTGGTACAAAACTAAATGTACACAGGAGATGCTGAGGTTGTACATGCATCTTTCTGTTGTTGTCTGTTTCTTTCAGGCAACTCTGTCACTCTGCCTTTCTTCATAATGTTTTTCCTGGTAGGAGGTTTATTCCTAACATGTATCCACAATGTTAGGAATAATGTTAGTGTACTCTTTTTAACACTTTCATTTTACCGAACTGGAAACACAGCTTTCCCCTGAGTAAGTCTATTATAACAAATCCATTGGAGCCTTTAAAAGAAAATAGTGCCCTGGCTGGCAATTTGTGTGTCACATTTGAGCTCTGGAGATGTGGCCCATCCAAGCTGTTCAGAGGAAGCAGAAATGCTGACAGGTTTAAAATGACAGTCTGTAGCTGACCTCAACTGATTTACTGTGCTTGTGAGTAGTGGTTGGTTTTATTATAGCACATTTGAATGTTTCTCAGGTTTCTTACATCTTGGGGAGGGGGGTTTTGGTTTTTTGGGTTTTTTTAGTTTTGTTTGTTTCTTTGTTTTTTGGGGTTTTTTTTGTTTGTTTGTTTGCTTGTTCCTTTTGGTTTGTTTTTTTTTTTCCAGTATTGTGGCTGAAGGGGAAGCCTGCCTTCTGATTTTGGCCTGAAACCAATACACCTCTGTCAGCATGGAAGAACAACTAGAAAATAAAAGGTGCAAATCACGGAAAAAGTTAAAGGATGCAATTATTAAATACAAGAAAGATTAGGATATCAGATATAGCCAATCACAAATGGAAATGAAGGGATTTAACACTGTCTTATAACAAATGGAGGAGGTGGATCTTGAGGTCAACTGAAAGGTGGATAAGCTGTGGGGCTCTAAGGGTTCTGATCAGTGGCCCAAAGTTCAGCAGGAGGCCTCCAACCAGAACACTTATCCCTTGTACTGTGTCCCACCTGTCAATGCTAGATAAAGTGCTGCTTATTTTTATTAATTAGTTGGATGCTATTGTAGAGTACACCCTCAGAAAGTCTGCAGGTGATATACAACAAGAAGTGGCTGGCTGTGCTGCCATCCAGGAGGATGCCAACAGGCTGAAAAAATGGGACAATAGGAACCTCATGACATTCAAGAAGGGGAAATGCAAAGTCCTGACCCTGCATAAAGATAAATCCATCCACATATGCAAGACTGAGGCTACTTAAATGGTAAGGAACTAACAGAGAAAGGCCCCAGAATCTTGGTGAACAACAAGTGGACCCTGACCCAGCAATACACCCTTCTGGCAAAGAAAGCCAACAACTTTCTGGGTTGCATTAGCAGGAGCCTCACTGGCAGGTAGAGGAAGATAATCCCTCCTCTCTGGTGAGACACACCTGAGTGTGGTGTCCAGATCTTGGCTCCCAAGTACAAGAAACATATGAACATCCAGCAGTGAACCCAGTAAGTGGTCACAAATGTGAAAGCTTTGGAGTATTTGACATACTGAGAAGTCAAGAGGCCTGTGATTCTTCAGCCTGGAGATAAAAATTCAGGTGTGTCTTAACAGAATGCATAAATATCTGATGGAAGTGTTTAAAGAAGATGAACCAAGGTGCTTCTCAGTAGTGCCCAGTGGCAGGACTCCACACAAGAAGTAAAAGTTGAATAGAAGTAATTCTATTTAAGCTTAAGATTGTGGGTTTTTTGTTGTGTGATCAGACATTGAAACACATTTTTTGTTTAGCTCACAGAAGAGAAGGCTGAGGGTAGTGGTTTTCATATTCCTAAGGATGAGTTCTCTTTCACAAGTGCACAAAGGACAGACTGGGAAAGAGCAGACTATCATTGGATTGAGGAAAGTTCAGACTGGATGTCATAAAAAACCAACATGCTATAGAAGATGTGAAGTTTTTCTGATTATTGTTAAATAGATTAAAGACCATCCCTTTCACCTGGATGTCACCAGCAGAGATGATTCTATGACCATAAAGGATGATGGACTAGAAGATCTTTTGTATCTGAATACTATTTGGTGATTGTTGGGTAACTGTCTGCCTGAAGGACACACAAGGTGCGAAGAGGGAAAGATTAAAGTGGCAAACACAGAGGAATGATTTATGAATTTAAAATGTAACCAAGAACTTTATTTTAATTTGCATTTTGATAAAGATTCAGGAAGGAGGAGGAAAAAGAAAAAAAGACGATAAACATATTTTACAGAAATTAAGCATAGGCATTGGTTTCTCTCAACTTACATTACACAAATCCCAAATAAATACTTGACAGGCTTGTGATGTACAATTTAGAGTATAAAATCACTATTTGATGCTTTTTCCCCATACTGTAACTATGTATTAGTGAAATAATTCAAATTGTTATTTGTGGATTTTAAGGTCCTAGGAACACTATCTCCATCGGGCATGTTCTCTCACTCAAACCAATCAAACATCTACTTACTGGTTTGCAAAGAGGTCTTTTTTTTTTTTTTTGATCAGGTCCACAAAGAGTTTCACCAATAACTGATTTTCTAAGGTTCATGATAACTGCCATACTAATAAAACTGTCATGTTTATGACTAAATGTAAAATATTCCCTACTTAGAATAAAGTAGCCTGTGAAGTACAGTAGAGATGGAATTTAAGAAAGGGAATAGCTACATGTGAATAAGAGTAATAAGCAAAGCTAGGAAGTTAAAGTAGAAATTTCTGTTATGGGGTTGTTGTGATATCAGGAAACATAACTTTTCTATTATTCAAAATTTTTCAAAACTGAATATAATTCAATTGAAATGAATTCCATAAAAAGAGGCTTTGCATATAAACAATATTTTCCTTTATTTGGAATCATATTATATTAAACATGAAAAAAATAGAGCAGGAACAGAAAATTTTCCTCTTACATTTTTTTCTTTTTTCCATTTTCAGATACCTTCTCTTAGCCATGTTGTGCACTCATGATGATAAATTCTAGGATCATGTGAGAGGCACATTTGTTGAAACTAATTGATGGAGAAAGGTAGATTTCAATGTGGAGCTTTAGCTACATATTCTCCCTATGTCACAAGATAAAAAATATGGTATAGGGAAGAAAAGCCACTTTTCTGTTTACTGAACAGTTGCCGCTGTTAATGACTAAGCTGCTGATTTTATTTATTTTAAAATTGATTTGCTAAGAGGAAATGGATCATTTTGTAGAAGGTATCACAGTTACTTGCATACTTGCTTACCCATTCACTGTTATATCTTATAAAACTAGCTTCACTTCTTCATCTCTCTTCCAGTAATACAGATAATTCAACCTAGAGAGTCCTTTAAACCCCACAATCTAACTTGTTTGCTACAGGGACAGATAAGATTCTTCGATTCATTTGCAGCAAGAAGGGAAAGAAAGATAAGCCCATAATTGGGAAAGATCAGAAGCATACAGCTTGTAAGGCAAAGTCAAGAAATCAGTGTTTCAGCACAAGGACACTTCCCAACAACCTTCTTGTCCAGCAGCTTTGATCAAACCTTTCTTCAAAAAGGTCTAAACAGCTGACTGATCTTTCCTCCCAGCATTTGCTCAGGAAGATTCACATGGTGACTTCTTGTAGGCTAGTATTTTACAGTTTTTAAAGCCTTATTTTCCTGACAGTAGCTTTTTGTTAAGGTATAACTCAAACCTCTTAAGCTTGTTCATGGTAATCAAATTTATGTTGCTGAAAAGCTTGTGTGTCAGTTCATAAGGTCCCACAAAATATCCAGGTTGTAGGGATCTGAGCAATGCTGTTATTTTTGGTCTGGAATATCTTATTATCAAATAACAACGGAGAAAATCATGTCTGCTACTGCAGGTTTTTCTTTCTCTCTGCATCTCTGAGAGCAACCACACAAGGCAAGTAAAACAAGGCAGATACTAATAAAAGCACTATTGGTGCTTTTTCTCCCATAATGTAACTATGTAGTAGTGAAATAATAATTCAAATTGTTTATTTGTGATTTTTAAGGTCAGAGGAACCACTAACGCCTCGGCATTTCTCCTCACTCAAACCATCAAACTCTACTTACGGGTTTGCAAAAGAGGTCTTTTTTTTTTTTTTGATCAGTCCCCCCCCAAAAAAACAAAAAACAGCGTTTCACCAATAACTGATTTTCTAAGGTGTCATGATAACTGCCCTACTATAAACTGTCTTGTTTATGACTAAATGTAAAATATTCCCTACTTAGAATAAAGTAGCCTGTGACGTACAGTAGAATGGAATTTAGAAAGGAATACTACAGTGAATAAGAGTAATAAGCAAGCTAGGAGTTAAAGTAAAATTTTCCTGTTTTATGGGGTTTTTTTTGTTGTGATAATCAGGGAAACATAACTTCTATTATTCAAATTTTTCAAAACTGAATATAATTCAATTGAAATGATTCCTAACAAAGGCTTGCATAGAAACAATATTTTCCTTTTATTTTGAATCATATTAATAATTAAACATGAAAAAAATAGAGCAGAACAAATTTTCCTCTTATACATTTTTTTCTTTTTTTTCCATTTTCAGATAACCTTCCTCTTAGCCATGTTTGGTCACATCATGATGATAAATTCTAGGATCATGTGAGAGGCCATTGTTGAACTAATTGATGAAAAGGGTAGATTTCAATGTGGAGCTTAGCTACCTCTTCCTCCTATGGTCCACAGATAAAATATGGTATATGGAAGAAAGCCACTTTCTTCTTTTGTTACGAAACAGTTGCGCGTTAATTACTAAGCTGCTGTTTTTATTTATTTTAAATTGAATTTGCTAAAGGAAATGGATCCTTTTGTAGAAGGTCTCACATTACTTGCATACCCTTGCTTACCCAGTCACTGTTATTCTTATAAAACTAGCTCACTTCTTCCATCTCTCTTCAGTAATACAGATAATTCAACCAGAGAGTCCTTTAACCCCACAATCTAACTTGTTTGCTACAGGACAGATAAATCTTCGATTCATTTGCACGCAAGAAGGGAAAGCAAGATAAGCCCATAATTGGGAAAGATCAGAAGATACAGCGTGTAATGCAAAGTCAAGAATCAGTGGTTCATCACAAGTACACTTCCCAACAACCTTCTTGTCCAGCGGCCTTGATCAAAACAACTTTCTTCAAAAATGTCTAAACAGGCTGACTGATCTTTCCTCCCAGCATTTGCTCATGAGATTCAACATGTGACTTCTTGTAGGCAGTATTTTACAGTTTTGTAACCTTAGTTTCCTGCATGTAGCTTTTTTTAAGGTATCACTCAACCTCTTAGCTTGTTCAGGGTAATCAATTTAATGGTGCTGAAAACTGCTTGTGTGTCAGTTCATAAGGTCCCCCAAAATATCCAGGTTGTAGGGATCTGAGCAATGCTGTATTTTGGTCTGGAATATCTTATTATCAAATAAAACGGAGAAAATCATGTCGCTACGCAGGTTTTTTCCTTCTCTCTGCATCTCTGAAGCAACCACATACAAGCAGTAAAACAAGGCCTATACAGACAAATTAAGAATGATATCCATATAATTAAAAAAGGTTTACCTATCCATTCTATGTGTGATTTAGATGTGTAAACCATCCTGTCAGCTGTGGAATAGTGGTGATCCTTTCAATGTCAGCATATTTATCTGCATATCCGCAGTACAGAGGATGGAGGAGTCCTAAAGAAAAGTCCAAGTTACAAAACACTGAACAAAATAGTTCTGTCTCCTTCCTTTCCTTTCTTCCTTCCTTCCTTCCTTCCTTCCTTCCTTCCTTCCTTCCTTCCGTCCTCCTTCCTTCCTTCTTCCTTCCTCCTCCTCCTTCCTTCCTTCCTTCCTTTCCTTCCTTCTCCTTCCTTCCTTCCTTCCGTTCCTTCCTTCCTTCCTTCCCTTCCTTCCTCCTTCCGTCCTTCCTTTCCTTCCTTTCTTCCTGTCCTTCCTTCCTTCCTGTCCTTTCCTTCCTTCCTCTTCCTCGCTTCCTTCCTTTCCTCCCTTCCTTCTCCGTTCCTGTCCTTTCCTTTCCATCTTCCTTTCCTTTCCTTTCCTTTCCTTTCCTTCCTCCTTCCTTTCCTTCCTCCTTTCCTTGATCCGTTCCTTTCCTTCCTTCCTTCTTCCTATCCTTCCTTCCTAATCCTTCCTTCCTGTCCTTCTTCCGTTCCTTCCTTTCCTCCGTCCTTGCCTTCCTTTCCTTCCTGCCTTCTTCCTTCCTTCCTTCCTTCCTGTCCTTCCTTCCTTCCTAGTTCCTTCGCTTATCCTATCCTTCCTTCCTTCCTTCCCTTCCGTTCCCGCTAACTTCCTGTCCTTCCTTCCTATAACTTCCTTCCTGTCCTGCCTCCTATCCATTAATCCTATTCCATTCCTATCCATCTCCTGAATCCTTTCCTTCTACTCCTTCCTTCCCTTAAACCTTCCATATCCTTCCGTTCCTTCCTGTCCTCCTTCCAGATCCTTCCTTCCTATCCTTCCTTCCTATCGCTTCCTTCCTTCCTTCCTTCCTTCGCTTCCTTCCTTCCTATCCTTCTATCTCCGTTACTGATCTCTTCCTTCCTTCCTTTCCTCTTCCTATGGGTGTCCTTCGCTTTCCTCTTCTTCCTTCCTATCCTCCTTCCTTCCTTCCTATTCCTTCCTACTTCCTTGTCGTTCCTTCTGTCGCTTCCATGTTCTTCTTCCTTCCTTCCATTTCCTAAGATCCTTCCTTCCTTCCTTCCTCCTCCCTTCCTTCCTTCCTTCCTTCCTTCTTCCTTCCTTCCTGCCTGCCTGCCTCCCTCGCCTCCCTCCCTTCCCTCCATCCCTTCCCTCCCCTCCCTCCCTCCCCCTCCTTTCTTTTTGTTTTCCTGTACATACCCTTCAAGTTTGCCTTGTCTTGCACTGTGATCCTAATGAAGAATCAACTGGCTTTCACAAGATTTCAGTGGTATAATTCACTGAAACTTGGGCAAATCTAAACAGGCAGGTTTTTCAACAGCTCTGATCCCACATATTTGTCTTCAGAGTATTAGATTTTTACTTTTTTCTGCTTGTCTTTTTATGTTTTACAGATTACTGCAAGTGTATTACATGAAGCTGTATAAGCTGAGTTAAGCCTGCATCATGCAGTGAATAAATGAGGAAAAGGAGGAGAAAAATAAAATACTTCTCCCAAAAGAATATTTTCCTAGAAATGGATTTTTGTTCTCAATATATATAATGGAGCTAATACCTAGTAACTGATTGAAAATTTTGGCAGCTTGTTCAGGAGCAACAATGTGACAGTAGAAAATAATGAATTAAAAGTTTGTTATTCTGAAATGCTTCTAGACTTTTATCTGATGCCTGTTCCATCAATTGCAATCTGTGTCCATTAGTACTCTTGCAACTCAACTGAGAAATGAAATAACGTATTAGCATTTAACCTGAAAAAATGAAGTAATTCAAAATTTACATAAAATTATGGAGTAAACTCCAAACAGGTTGCCCTAGAAATGTATAATTATGCTCAGCAGTTCTGTCAGCATGCATGGAAACAATTTTGTTCCTAATCATCTTCTGCTTTTATTCACTCTGGAATCTATCATTAAAATTTCCATGAACAGTGACTTTTAATAGGTGCTAATGCAATTGTGAATTGTGGTAGTTTTTACCTAAATTAACCTCTGTATATTAGGTTTCTCGCTGCCCTATGCAAAAGGAGTTTGCTAAAGATAACATAGAAACTGAAATTTGCATAAATTATGTTGTTTGGGTTAGGCAGCATTTTGTTACAGTTTAAGAGTCTACTGAGACATTTCTATACTTGTATCCACTAGGATAATTTGTTATGTAACTTTTATTAATTAAGTTTTTTTAAGTAATTTTTCTTGAGTGAGTTTGGTTTTTTCTCTTAACATCTAGGAACTTCAGGCTGAATAGTATGCATTGGTGTGCAGTGTAATATCCTGCTAGGTAAAAGTATCTGTACAATCATTGATTATATTTTTGTTCTTACTTGTATATTTACCCAGTATATCTATGTATTGGTGTAAATTGAAGTTGTGTGTTTTGTAGGTAGAATTTTAAAGTTATTTACAAGACCAACCTAACTGCTAGAAAATGATTCTGAAAAAATAAGGATCATGAAGCAACTCACTTTTCTGATAAGTGAAATGCAACCATTCTTTCAGTGGAACAGAGTAGCAGTCCACTATCATACTCTACTCTTGGAGACAAGGCAGGAAGATTACTACCGTACTTAATGGAAACCCAAGTTTGAGGGTTTTTAGAAAGATCCTTTTCAGATCTTGGAAATTATCTGTCTTCCAATGCAAAGATCATCATAAGATATGTGAAGAGCAAAATTCAGAGTTATTGATGTGATATGATGTGCTGGTTCTGGCTGAGCTGGAGTTAGTTTTCCCACAGCACCCCACACAGTGCTTTGCCTTGGTGTCCAGAAAGGTGTTGATAACACAGCAGTGTTTTGGCTACTGCTGAGCAGTCCTGGCACAGCATCGGCCACGTCTCTCAACATTTTGCCCCATCAGCAGGCTGGGGTGGTCCTGGGAGGGGACACAACTAGGCCAGCTGACCCAAACTGACCAAAGGGAACTCCATACCATGCAATCTCACTCAGACATAAAACTAAGGGAAGGAGGAGGAAGGGGGGCACTTGTTATTTACAATATTTACCTTCAGGAGCAGCCTCTACTCACAAAGGAGTCCTGCATCCTGAAAAGTGGCTGAACACTTGCTAATGGAAAGTAGAAACAATAGAAAGTAATAACAGAAAATAGAGATTTTTTTTTTCTTTTTGATTATGCATGTGCAAAATTCTCTTTTGCTTTAGCAAACTGCCTTGTCTCAACCTATGAGTTTTCCATCTGATTTTGTCTCCTCTGTCCATCTTGGAATGGGAGAAATACAGTGGTTTGGTGGGTTCCTGGCACCCAGCCAAAGTCAACCCACCATGTGCGACCTCAACACAAATTCCATAGCTTATTTCAGGTGGAAAGTCCTCCTATCTTCCTGACGTAGTCTGTCCCTTTCATTACAGAGAGCTGGCACTGATTCTCATTCAATGAGATTATGCTGTTTTGATGATATCTTCCTCTAACTTATGCTTTTGCCTTTTTTTTCCCCCAGGGTTTCCTGGAAATTTGGCTTTCTCTTGGTCCATGTTCAGAAATATTCTTTCAGTTTTTCATTTAAGAACCAAGTACCAAATCTCTCCTCTTGCCAATACAGCCCTTCTTAGAAAAATAATTCTTAATTTTTCTTAATTGGTAGCCTGTTCCTCTCTTCCTACACTTGCTCTGCCTTGTCCCATGGCTGTCCATTACAGGCAGAGAAATTTTATTAAGGTAAGAGTGATGACTCAGAAGGTTTAGGGAAGAGGAAAAAAGAAAGCACAGTGTCTTCTAATGTGACTTTTTTCAGCTACTGATATTGAACACTTTCATCCTTTAATCTCATCTCTCTTGACGGTTGCAACCATATCCATATCAATTGCAATAGTATAACTCTCATATACATTGTGAGAGATAACAAATCATATCATTTAACACACTAGAGGGGTAAAAAGCATGGGGGATTGGATATCTTAATGCTGAGATTTTGTCAAATAAATGAGGTTTTTTTTAATAGAAATGTCGATGCTGATAGCATGATCAGAATAACACAATTTGATTTGAAATGAACGTCTGGAAGGTCAGAGTTAACAAGAGAATTAAGTGAATAGGCAATTTTTTGAATATCTCAAACACCAGCAGCATTCAAGCAGTCAAATATTTCTGCTTATTCTTCTGATCTGCTATATGAAGTCGCACAGCTGGGATGGAGTTTAATATATTTATTTATACATTGCCTCCCCCAATGCAGTATATTTTCATAGAACTAAGTATGTGTAGGGTTTTATGATGATTTACAAACCTGGTGAATTCTATATTAGAGCCATAGTATTCCAATACTGTGTGCCCATCTGGAACTTGTAGGAGAAGATTACTGGGGGGCCTGAAAATTGTTCATCATAACTATGCATAGTAAACAAAAAATTTCTATTTCAAAGTATTCAGCTTGAACCCAAATTCCCACTTGCAAATTAAAGAGGTGAACTCTTTAATTTTCCTTCAATAATATTTCTAGTATGAAAAAAAGCTCAAAAATCTCAGAGCTTCTCTGAAGGTAAGCAATCAAAATCCAAGACAGGTAGTGTAGCCTCACAGATATGAGCAGATTTTGGAGGGTTGAGAAAAGGAAAGTGGGATAGGATTATTCAGTCTTGACAAGTCTGTTCTCAACTCATTCTTTCTTGAAATAATGTGTTGTGTAAATTGTATAGAACAGAGGAAGTAATTATCTGTCAGGCTAGAAAAGAACAAGGGGCTACAGGCCTTTAGAATTATATCTTTGGTAGCTACCATGGTCTAGAGACTGGCAGAAATGCAGCAGAATGGGAGAGAGAATGCTTGAATTCTGTCTCTCTCTCTCTCAATATATATGATTTTGCAACATTCCACAACACTGTTGGATTTTATGAATTTGTGACTCTTATTTATCTCACTGTTACCCACGTCCTACTTCATATAACTTTGGATGGTTTTTAGAAAGCCAAGACTTAAAGTCCTGTTAGAGAATTATCAATGACTTCAAATGTCTGACTGACTATAGGTATGGGACACTTTCTCTAAAATAAAGCAAGGCATATGTGATCATTGCCATAAAAATCGTGAATGCCACAGTAGTTTACTAAACTAAAATAATAAATGCAGACATGATGTAACATTGATCTTACTCAACTTAGAAAACCAGCAAGTTTTTCTTTCTAACTTTGGAGATTAAAATTTTACATTAAGAGGTTACAGTTCTTTTTTGTAAAGGAGATGCAGTCTTTTTGACTTTTCATTGGGAAAAGCAGTGTGGGACTTTTAAATGTATGTCATGTATTTCATTTCTGGTTGTTCGATGCAGTGATTCACAATGGTCACAATGCAGAAGTTGGTTTTTCAAGGTTATTCAATATGTTTCTGCTCTCCAATTGGATACTGTGTGGTCTTGTTAAATTTTTCCATCTTTGTACAAATTTCCTGTCTTATGAGTTTTGTCAATCTATTCTAACATTGTGAATGGATTAGAAAAAAAATTGTAGCTTTTATTTTCAAATGTGCTTGTATTCCTCTGGTGCAGTGAGCTGCACTGTGATAAACCCTTGGTCAGTCCCTCCAGTTCAATTATTACCAGGAGAATGAGCTATTTTAATGACATCATTCAATCTTTGGCACTATGTGGGATATGTTGAAGATTCTCTCATCTTTCAGAGTGTAGTACCTTTTTTTCAGCCCTGTGTGACTCTTTTGACGAAAGAGCAAAATGCAAAATGTCATTTATTGGCAACAATAATATTAAATAAAGTTGAGAGACAAAATTGGCTGCAACCAAGGTGCTCAGATTATTATAAAAATGGTAACATTTAGGTTTGTGTTCTTGAAAAGTGCTGTCCAGTTTTGTTGCCTTTCTTTTCATTTTACTTCCTATCTATATATCAAAGAAGACAATAGGAGATAATTACCTAAAAAATATTATTGATCAGCTACCTAATCCAATATTTTCCAAAATTTTAAAATATTATTCAAGGAATAAAGTTGGATTAAGTTATATTAATTACAATAAA
This sequence comes from Serinus canaria, assembly GCF_022539315.1. NCBI lineage: Eukaryota > Metazoa > Chordata > Aves > Passeriformes > Fringillidae > Serinus > Serinus canaria. Next base: position 40,558,360 of record NC_066343.1, on the reverse strand, counting down.
CATTAAGAGAGGCTTGCACAACACCTCAGTATCTCTAGAAAGACTGGATATTGCAACCCAGACTTAGTTCCTAAAAGGTGCCTTTGCCAAAGGCAGTCAAAATAGGTTGGAGTTTACTGTTTTGGACTGAGCTAATCATACTGAAGTAGAGGAAACTTGTGGGAGAAAGATGATAATTTTTCTACCAAGCTAATCTGATCATACATTCAAATAGATAAGCTGTATGCTGGACATCATTTATGGAAAGATAGGTATCTTTTCCAGATTTTTCAACTAAACACAATAAAGCTGAGCAAACTGAAGGTCAGGAGATTGTTTATAAACAAGTCATTGGAAGTAGTTGCCAAACACATAGCAAAGAATCCTACCTGACTAAGAAAGAATATTTTTTCATTGTTTTGAAGGAATGGTCAAGACAAGATTACTCAACAAACTTGACCTGAAGAGCAGATAAAGTGCAAGTTGTGCAGATAGAGGAGCCTTTGTGATATAAATAATGTTGGGAAAGAAGCTAAGTGAATATTACTCAACTTTTGCTTTCAAACCTTCATTTCACTGTAACAGTAAGTCTGCTAGGAATAGCAGTGAAGGTGACATCAATTTATTACCTGAACATGAGAAGAACCTTAATTTCTTTGAGGTCTGTCTCACTGAATCTTCCTATGCACAGAAGAAATAAAACTTGAAGGATATCTTTAAAACGCCTGGTATGACAAGCATTTTATTCCTCTGATTATTTTCTTTATATAATATGGCGCATATATTTTGCATTTTCACGTTGTAGCACAGTTCATGGATTGAATGAGACCACTGTGTCACATATAGGGTGTAAAAGCAGGTTATTAATTTCTGAAAAATCTGCTGATTGCTTATGAAATTAAAAGAGAGCTGTAATTGACTGGATTCAATTTTGAATAATTTTCTCAGAAGCCAACATAAAAATATCTGCAGAAGGAAGACCCCACATAGTTTGTGGTGAGGTCAGGGAACACTTACTATTACCTTACACTTTTCCAATCAGTATATTTACTTGATGCTTCAGGCCTTTACCTTAGCCCTTGACAAACGTGTGGGTACCTAAGAGCTTTACAGCACCTGGCCCCAGGAATTGTAGTTACTGTGCCTAATGATGATCAAAATCAACTAAGTTATAATTTGAACATTTGCCTGCTTCATTTGAAGTGGTAAATCAGCTTTCTGATGTAGTTGCCCTGCTGGGATAATATTAATGTATATTTTAACAAAACCCAACAAAACCACAAAGATCAAATTTTTATGCCCACACCAAGTAAAAACAGACCCAAATTGTAGCTGCTTTAGGCATTATATTTGTGAACGTGAACAGAGGGGTTTATTTATGACAAAAGTTCAGGCTTTTATCCAAGTTTTGTAATTGCAATTTGGAATGTACCTAAAGTATTGGTATTTTCAAAATACCAGTCTGCCTGCACTCCTTACAGGACTGCGTGACTTGAAATCTCAAAACAGGTTGTGAATTTAGCTTCAGAGTGCCTATTCATTTGAACAGGAATGCAGAAATCACAATGTTGAACTTGGGCGAAGTTTGGTGATTCTTCTTACTCCGTTGTAATACAAAAGGAGGAAGGGGGAAATAGAAGAGAGGTAAAGGGTTCAGTTATATTTTAACAGAAGTTAAAACATATTTAGGAATTTAGAATTTAGGCTCTGGCGGTTTCTACTTGTGTTTTGGTGTCTGGCACAGACAAATAGGAATAATGCTGGGTTTTCTTTCATTTCTCCTATCAAATACTTTGGTTTTGTGGCAATCTATATTTATGGTTTAGCAATGACTAGAAAGGTCATAACACAGTAACTGCTGGATTGTAGAGATGCTTTTCTTTCTCTCATGCATTAAAATCTTTTGAAGAAACAACTTATCAGAAGAATTAAGTGGGGATTGTAAAATGAATTTGACCTTTATTCAATTCATCAAAAGTGTTTTTGAATTTTCATTTAAAAGTAAGAAATTCTCCTTCTACGTTGTCGTGGTTTGAAAGGAAATGAAGTTTTTGTGATGGTGTGGGCAAGCCAATCGGTGTTCAGATTTAATATTGGCACCTGGTTTGTCCACTGAGGGCAGGATACGCCTCTGAGAACACAGGGGTTAAAAGCTGTGATCGCCCAGGGGAATTTCCTCTTTGAGTCCCGCTTGAGAGTGAGCAGACCCTCAACCCACCCTGCCCGGCCTGAGCTGGGCAGGGGGGAGGGAAGGGGAGCCATGTGGCCAGAGAGAGAGGTAGGCCAGGCCTGGGCCCAAGGGTGGAGGAGAACATTACAAGGGCTTCGGGCAGCCATCCTCCATTCCCCCCGCCCCCCACCGCGCAGAGAGGGAGAGAGAGACAGAGCCTGTGCCTGTGATAGCGGCCGGCGTGAAGGAGAAGGGCGGGGGTGCCCAGCAGGGCAGCCAGGCGTGGGAGTTCATGAAGCAACCAGCAGAGCCTGGGACTTCTAACCCTTCTGGGGAGGATGGAAACCTTGCAAATGCTGATTCCTCCTGAAGTTGATGAGATTGAGAGGATGTTGAGAAGAATCCTAGGTGGGAGGAGATGATGGAGTGGCCTTTGGCTGGACTTTTCTTGTATAGCCACAGCAGGACCCCTTGTGTTCCTGTGACACAGAGACTGCGTTCTAGGGGGAGGCAATGGCTCAGAGCCAGGAGAGTGCAGTGATGTGGAGGTGTGTGAACAGAGACGATGGGTGAGGAGGGTGGTGGTGCCCTCCGCTTCGAAGAAGAGGAAGAGGAAGATGATCTCTGTTCAAGAGACCCCTCGGCCCCAGGGGGTGAAATTTGGGGGGGACAGGTGTCCCAAAAGGAGAGGGACTGTGCTCTTTTTGGAACTGGACAAAGTATCCTTAAAGGGAAAAACCCTAGAAGCAGCTCTGATCCATGTGCAGTGGTGAGAGTACTGGACATAGAAGGAAGAGGTCACGATGGCAAAATGTTCTCCGGGCGGTGCCACACGTGACACGGAAACACGAGAAGTTTCGACTGTTTCCTGGGGAAGTCTGTGGTGCAAGAGGGACTTCTCTCTTCTCGAGGAATTGAGAACTGATTATCTAAAGGGTGGATTTGGTGGTAATGGAATTGGAAATCTAGGTGGGGGGAGGAGGAAGAAATTTGGAAGGTTTTCATCTTGGGTTCTATGTGTTTTGTGTGTTTTCCTTAGTGTTTTCCTTTGTAGTTTTAGGTTAATAAAGTTCTTTTTTCCTTTAAACCTCAAGTTGGAGCCTGCTCTGCTCTGTCTCTGATCACATCTCACAGTGGGTGCCAGGGAAGGAGGTGATCTCGTGGGGGCACTGGCATTGCGCCAGGCTCAAACGATGACATACGTCCAATACACATATTAGTGCAACATCTCAGATCTCCAAATCTCCCTTCTGGTCTCTCTTTTTCCCCCACTTCAGATTTTTCTATTTCATGAGGACAATATATAAGGTATTCAAATCTCCATAGCTTGTTTAGGTGACAACTGTAATGAGAAATGAGGGAAGCTACTGGCACAACATGAACACGTTCCCATGACAGGGACTAAAAATTAGGATTGTAAAATTGACACCTTTCTTAAACTGTTTTCCACAATGAGAAAAATCTTAAAAGCTGATTCCTAGGGGCACCCTGCTGCTGGCACCAAGTGTACAAATAATGTTTGTATTCCAGTTCAGAAAAAGAAAAATGAAAATATTTCATTGAAAGCTGACAGCTTTAAGGAACTTTAAAGGTTAGCCTTGGTGTTAATTAGCATATCTATTCATGTCTCTATCAGTCTATTGAATTACTTAGCTGAACAGGCACACAAAAACAAAACTAAAGAAAAAAGTAGAGAAAGCCAGCATTAATAATTCATAACTATTAGAGGTTTCTGACTGATTTTTTTTTCAGGGTGTTGGAAATCTGCTAGAAACTGAATCCTCCTTCTGAAGCTCCAAACTTACTTCAGAAGCTCAGAGAGCAAACCTGCCCAAGAATGTTAATATTTCTGTAAGTGGTTAGCTACCAAAACATATTGTGGATTTTCATCCCCTCAAGCACTTGTTCATGTTTCTTTGGATTAGTAGAAGGTAGAGCTTTTCATGAAATGTTTAACTGACAGTTTATATATTTGAATTTCACAAGCCTCTATAGACCATAAAGTACTCCAAATTCAGCCATAATCCTCTGCTACAAAGTAAATCAGAATTTTTGAACAGATTCCAGATGCCAATTATGGTAATAATGAGGATATACAACCTCATTCTCTGCCTCAGCTGGATCAGTAGAAATGTTGCTCTTGACAGGTTAACCTGTCTTAAAAGTTTTTGAAGGGAGGAAGGGGGAGTAAATTAAAATTTTGATTATTAAATCATTCAATTGAAGTCTGAAGCTGTTAACATTTTTAAGAATTAACTATTTTTCTGGGAACCAGTTGCAGTGAGTATTGCAGATGTTGTCTAACACAGAATTGATTTTAGGCAGTATTTATGAGTAATTGAAATGCAAGTTTTAAGCAATTAAAATAGTTTAATGAAAAACTCCAGCAGTGATCTGATATTAGGAGAAGATTCATTTCAATCCCAACCCCTCCAATGACACAGAATTTAAAAGGGACTGGTGGCAAATGACAGAATAGAGGCTTCTCTTCGTCAAAGCTTGATTCTGACTATTTCAGTTCAGATATAATCCCATGTGCAATCCACTCAGCCATGATGGAAATATGCTTATTTCCAGGTAATCGTACAAGGAATATTTTTATTTTCCCCATCATTCAGTGGCACCAAGGCAGCACACAGTCCTCTCCTTCCAATCAACATCTTCCCATACTGACAGCTAATAGGATCTTTGTTAGGAATGATCTGAAGATTATACCCAGAATCTGTGTCTCGAGCTTTACTGTGCTGTGCGGCAGAACATCACCGGGGCACGTTCATTGACAGCACAGAACTTGTGAATTACGTACTTGCCTTCAGGCAAAAGTTTACTGAATGACATCTCTCTAACTGATGCAGTATTACAGCCTTTGTTACATTGTTCATCTTCATCATCAAGTTAGTAAACCAGCCTTTGGGTGTTTGATGAATCTGCATGACATGAAACTAGTGAGATGAGAAATATTATACTGCTTCCTGTGGGATGCACAGGAATGCTGTAGTCAGGGCTACAGGGAAAAATCTAAAACTTATTCAACATTGCTTTCAAATAACTGCTAATATGAGCTTTGTAAGTCATGCTGATTCCCAAATATTTACAGCTGTGCAATCTGATTACAAAAATCAGCTCCTGGATGCATTTTTTAGGTTAAAATAGATGCAGTTAAAGCTACACAGAAGAGAAAATAAGTACTAAAAGTACTAGGAAGTAAAAATAATATAACAATATCATTGACCCTACTGTACTCGTAATGGTAAAGGTTCTTATCCTCCTGTGAGAGCTTAAACAGTCACACAATTGCAAATGACAAAGTTTGTATTTTATGACTTGTTCATCTACTTTAGGAGCTTCGTTTCTTTACACTGGTACCTATTAAATGAGTATGTGTGCCTCTAAACTACTAAGGATGAAAAGCAAAATCATATACCTTAAATCATCACTATTTTTTATAACAGATTCTCAAACAATTTGCAGGATGTCTGACAAGGGATAGTAACTTCTTGAAAATGTTCTTGCCTGATTGCTTATATTTATGTGAGTGCATCCTTACTTTGCTGAGTGCAGTGGCACTGTCTCATCCCACTTTACCTCAGATTTACCTACCTTACCCTTCACCGTGTTTATAAGGAAATTTTAAATTTTTTTAAGGGTACTTCCAACAAGTAAAGAACACCCCTGAACCTGAAAGACAGTTAAAGTTTCACTATGCCCTATGCTAGACTATGTTGTAATGTCCTGAAGGCACATGTTGTAGTTAATTTAGTGCAGTTAGTTCAAACAGGAATTAGTGAAATTAAAGGCCACACCCTGGCAGTACCACAGCCACAGCCGTGGCTCTGCCTGATGGCTCCAAAATGGAAGCAAAAGAGGACTTAGTCACGAGATCTCATATTTTAAAAGTTTTAGTCCATTTGCATATGGGAGTTAACTGCCCAGTTAATAGCTTGAAATTGTGAAGTTTCATTCTCCTTGCTTGCTTGCCTGCCCAAATTCTTTATGCTTTGGGCCTGAAGTTTGTCCTTGAGTCTCCAGCTAGAATAGGATTGTTTTGTCTTCACCACCCTGTGAAAAGATCCTAGTAACACTTAATATAAAGCTATAATCTGCACAACCAAACAGAACAGAAAAACTTTAAACCTAAAGTATCAGACACATTTTATTTTTGCACATTGATTTCTTAACTGATTCCCTCATTCAAAAAACCCCTCTGGTTAAAATTTAAAAGTTATTTCAAAAACCAGGCACAACATTGTAACTATATGCACTGCAGCCAGAGGTAGTTTTCAGCAAAACGACAGCCTGACAGCATGCACATGTATTTTCTAATGGCAGCAATGACACTGTATATCTCTGTGCCCCTTATGAAAGAATAAGATAGAGTCCTCTTACCTATCACAAACATTTCTGAATGGCAGAGCTACACAATTCAACTGCACTTGCTGTCTCTTTCTTTTGCAAGCAAGAGATCTTTTTTGTTGTTTTATGGATTTTTTCATGTCCTTGGTTTTTTTGAAAGGCTTGTTTATTGATCTGTTGTGGGTTCCTACTTGACCATTGTGGTCGTAGTGCAGCAGGTCCATCTCATTTCTGTATCTGCATCAACCTTAGATTATACTCTTGTGGTGTTTCATGCAAAGCATGATGTACATTTCTGTGGGGGGAGCATTGAGGATGGAGAGGAAGAGTGTCACAGTGAAAAGTGACTTCTCAAAAAACCAAGAGCTTGGAAAAGCTGTTCTGCATGGAAAGTGCCTCAGGAAGCTGCAATGGCACTAAGAGGTGGTTGGGACAGGAGGAGGGAGTGGCACAGACTGTGCCGTGTTGGTAAGCAGCAGTGGAGGGTTTGGTCTCTACTCCCTATTTTGAGTTTGCCTTGCTAAGAAGACTTTCTGTTGCTGAAATCTGCACTTGGCTGAATTAGATTTTTAGAAATATTTCTGAAATAGTGTTCTTTGAGGCTATGTAACATGCTAGTCTTAACTAAGAGGGACAAGGCACTACAAAGAAGCCTTCACTCTCTTTAATTTTCTGTGAGAAATCCCTTCCATGAAAAGAAAGGAAAAAGTTAATTAGCATTTTCTGTTCCATTGCAGTTTAGAAGGAGCTAGTTTATTTCCTGACCTTCTGCAGATGGAAGGAGCTCCTACAGAAGGACTCTTATTGAGAACTACCTGAATTTCCTAGCAGCCTCTCAGCTGCCACTGACATTAACAAAATGGGTGGCTAATTTCTTGCTCACTGCCTCAAAAACCCCCTCAGTGTGAAAAGGGTCACAACAATTTCACATGGAATTTTCAGCAGTAAAAATGCCTGTAGTTGTTGTCACATATACTAAACTTCAGCCGTTTTATCTCCATTTATTCTTCCAAAGAAGGGAGTAAAGTTACCAAGCGTTTTCTACTTGACTTATGTTTCAGACCACAAGCATCCCTTGGCTGATGCTGCAGTCTTATGCTTGTGCTGTACCTAAGCATGCTCTAAAACATGTCCTCAGGCTTTCTCCCCTTTTAAAGAGGCATATCTTAAAAGCTGGGGTTTGTAAAAGGCTCTATCCACTGCCTGCTGTATTTTTAATGCTCACAAAGCATTTTATTGGCCCACTCAAAACTCCTTCCCAGCCAAGGAAAGATTGATTGCTCTTTCTGAAATAAGTATCTTTTATTATTTTTCTTAAACAGACTCGCTCTTTTTTATTTCATTCTTCAGCTATGCTCATGTTGGATTTCTAATTAACTCCTGTTATTCTCAAGAGTACAGGCTGTCTATGCTGCACTGGAAGACAAGAGCTGTTTCTAGCAAAGCACCAAGGCTAAGCCAGTCCTTGGCATTGCTTGGTTGTGTCAGAGTTGGATCAGCAAGAAATTGTGTCCTGTGTGGGCACAAGCCTGTCATTTTTAGACTTCTGCAGATAGACAACCTTTCCTTTGAGTATTCTCAGTTAGGTACTGTCTTCAGAAAATTTAGTTTCCATCTTAATTAGCATAGAGATGGTAGACTGTAGCAGGTGGAATATTAGGGTATAACACAATTTGACCTCAGGAAGGAGTGCAAAAGTGATGATGGCAGAGTTATTCCTTCTTTTGCAGAGTATTTCCATCTCCATTTCCTTCAGAAGTGTATATACGAGAATAATAACTTAGCTGGTGAAAAAATACTACCTAAAAATCTTGTAAAAATGTTTTTTATCTTGGTTCACGTGGGTATATTCTTCAGCATAAAAATATTTGTTAATTTTGATTAAGGATTGTATTTTAAAAAAGTTTTTTTGCCATCGAATGATCTTTGTTTTAAATTTAAATTCTCTGCTTTTGTGATAAGTATTTTTAAGGACTCATTAGTTCAGGGAAAAAAACCTGTTTTTTTCTTTATTCTTTTTTTTTTTTTTGACCTGGTCAGCTTCTGCAATTAAAGCTATTTATAAAAGTATTTCCATCGGATATGGAAAGACACTTTTGGAGGTTCAATGTAGGATGCTGCATTTGATTCAGAAAGCTGAGACTGCACAACTATTTTCTTTAAAGTTTAATAGTGGACCTGCTCTTGGTAGTATAGCTATATCTCTTGAAGAGGTATTTAAAACTAAATGCTACACATGCTCTCTTCTATCAGAGAAGATAGAAGAGAGGAATCATTTACTTTGTATATTTTCTGAAGAAGATATCATTTATGGTGACAAACTACACGCCTACCTCACATATTTATTATATTTACTAGCATGGCAGCAATCAAGAGCCAAGAAAGAAGTCACCTTGTACTGAGCACAGACACGGACAGACAGATAGTTAATGTAGTTAACTGTGGATGTTTGATGAATTGAATCACTGCAGAAAGCCTGATGGATATTTTTGTCTGGGTGAAACTGTTGGGAGGAATAAGAAAATTAACTCTACAACTTCTGCAATCAGTACTTTTAATCCCTATTTTGTATCTTATTTTGTTACTCTATCTTAATTATTTTTACACCTTTTCCTCTATTGCTGTTTTTCATATTTTATAGTCTTTTTTTCTTATAAACATATGGTATGTAATAGGAATAAAAATGGTACCTATAAGGTACAGTTTAATCTAGATAGGTTAATGCTGCCAAAAAACTTGTCACATTTTGGAATTACTGTCCTTACCTTCTTTAAGCATTCTAATTGTTAGTTTGATCTGGGGTAAGAAAAAAACCTTGACTACAAATGCCAGAAGTGCTTTAACTTTGTTAGATTTATAGTTGAGGGCTCCTTCCCATCTCTCTCACTCTCTCTACCCCTCCCTCCACTCCTCCCACCAAGAAAGAAAAAAAAAAGAAGAAGAGTTATTTCTCTAAATTTGCGTAATCCCATAGCACAAAAATTTCAATTGACTTGATTACTCCAGAGGACTAGCTATTAGTAGAATGGAAAGGAATTGAATGAAATGAAAAAAAAAATATTTTAATGTTGTGGATGTGATGTCCAATGGAATTACCACAGCTTTGTCTACTGCCAAACTCAACCACAGTTGGCTGTGATTAAGGGGAAGTGCTGGGAGAAATGTGGTCTGTTGAGGGCCTCCCACATATTCTTCTCCTTTAAGAAGCAGCTTGGGAGGGCAGTAGGAAGAGGAAGGTTTCCTGGGGGTTCACAAGTGGGTGATCAAGGTGCCAGATGTGGGTATCACTATATGTGCTGCCTCTGGGGTGACAGCAACCAGGCACTCCCAAAGAAGCAAGAAAGACAGGACAGCTGAGAATATTTTCATGCCAAATTTCATTTTCCCTGCTGTGTCTCAACAAAAATTCTGGCTTTGGATTAAGCTATCCTGGATCAATGCAGGCCTCTTTTTCCCTTTTCCTAACCTTTTCTTTTTTTTTTCCCTCCTCTTTTTTTCTTTTTCTCTTTTTCTTTTCCTGGGAGTCATTCATTGTAGTGCTATCTTTAGTTATGGCTTTTAAGGAGCATCTGAGCACACACAGCAAGGCATCCTACTACTCTGAAGTAAATTTTTAGATTGTTCTTAGAACAGGCAGTCACCTGGTGCTGCCAAAATGTTGGTGCTGATGAAAAATGAGCAAGAATGTGAGTTCTTTTCCAGGACCACGCAGCTTACTCTAAGATCAGAGCTGTAATTATATGGGCTCCTCAAAAATAGTATTTTAGCCTCCAACAATTTTGTAAAGAAATTACTTTTCCTACAAGTCCTCCTTCTGTTTGATGAAGTCTTTCATCTTACTTGTGAACATACAGGTCCTGAGCAGAAACTATAGCTCCTGAACATTTCCCTTGTTTAAACCACCCAGCACTGTGCTTCCTTCCTCCCTCCTTGTATGACTCAGATGTTGTTCCTTAAGTATCACTAAGGAACTTTCTACCTTATTTTACATATGAAGTTGTTTTGCTCCCTGCATTATGAAGTTTGATGGGCAGGAGTGTGTGGGTGTTTTGCTCATATACCTTGGGTCTAATTTGCTTTTTGTTTGTGAAACCTTTCTTTTAACAAATATAGGCGATTGAATGAACTTGAGTAACAGCTTTATGATAAGTAACATTAAGAAATAGTCACTAATATATGGAATGATAATGAAGTGAAATGTATGAATTCTTGATAACCATTAGTGCAAAAAACCCATTCCTTTTATAGCAGATCCCCTATTCTGAGATGACAGCTTTTTTTTCTCTTGTGAATATGAAGTGCCAGATTATGAATTCAATAGCTGCCTCTTTTTCAGGGCATTGCTTATGAATCTGCCCTGCCCTGTCACTGCACATTATTAGCATTAAACACACTTGAAGCACTATAAATTTACAAGATGCATGCCCTATCTGAAAAGCTTATGGTCTAAATGAGATAGGAGAAATTCACAGCAAAACACAGGACAACAGTTCAGGAAAGGCAGTGTGTAAGGATTATTATTCATGATTTAAATTACGGAGGAAGAACTGCATGAAGAGTTGTATGCTATGAGAAGTCTGTAAAAGAAGACAGAGGGCACTTGGTAGCTAGGAAAAGGAAAATTGGACCAGACACAAGTCTGGAAGGATCCTAAGACAGCACATCAAAAGCTTTCATTAGTGTATTAATAGCCAGGTTCCTCTCCCTGCTGATAATCCTCACTTTGTCAGATGTGCCTCTGCACACTGCTGTCAGCATATTGTCTGCTTGTTTTTAACATCTGGCTTGAAAGGCTCAAGGGGTAGGCACCATTTTATTCTGTAAATTACTGATACCTGTAGCTCATACTAGGATATGATTAGAATAGCATTAATGATCATTTCACATTCTGAAAATCAAGCTTTGAATAGATACCATATCGTATTTCAAATGCCACAATTTTTTGTTTGTTTAAGAGATGTGCCAAAAGGATGTATACATAATTCATGGTTAGAATGAATAATCAGCCACCGAAACAACTACAAATCTAATTACAAACTACAAATCTATTGCAAACTACATATCTAATTACATTTTTTTTAGTGACTCCTTACTCCTGGTTTGGTTTTTCTGTTTTTTTTTTTTTTTTTTTTTTTGGTTGTTTTTGGTTTTTTTTATGTGGGTTTTTTTTTGTTTGTTTGTTTGTTTCTTTTTCTGTTTTTTTTCCCCCTTTGGTTTTAGTGGCTTATTTTTTGTTTGTTGTGAGGATTTATTTTTTGTTTGTGATTGGTTTTATTTTTGGGATGGTGGTGTTTTATCTTGAGGTCTGCACCTTTTCAGTCTGGTTGGTGTGGTAAATAGACAAGATCCATGAGTACTTTTGCAGTACAAGTGCATGAAAATATACAATGTGAGTTATTAAAGAGTAAGACAACACTATTGGCTCATGATGTCTTGAGATTGTCAGTCAGTGGAAGTGGGGGATTACTGTGATGAAATATATTTGCTCCATTCTTATACTTCTCCTTGAATTTCTATTGCTGTCTGTTGTCCGAGACATGTTACTAGGCTAGAAGGAGGTTTGATCTGATTCTGTGGCTCCTATGAGCATTTCTTTCCCAGTGAGTTTAGGGAGAATGGGTTGGTTTTTCTAGGGAGAAGAATAGAGAGAGAACTCTGGGAAAATACCAGGAGATGCCAGCATTCAAGTGTCTCTCTTGATGTACTCAGTCAAAGGTGGGTGGTTTTGTAGCATGAAGGAAAGAGGCAGACATCCTTGTATTCTACCTGTTAAATGAGAATGTTCTACCTGTTGGATGGAAGAAATAGTTAGAAACACACAAGTGTTCTATGAAGAAAATCCCCCATAGCTGCACTAGCAGGGTAGAAATGACATTTAAATGAAAAAGGACTTAGGGATTAAATACAAGCAGAGCCTTGGGAATTCATAAGAGCTTTAGGTGGGAAGATGAAACTAAGAATATGATTGAGAATCAGTTTCCTGCTGTCCTCCTACCATTTGTATTACTGAGACATTTTAATTTATAGTTTGCTAAAGAAAAGCAGACCCAAAATACTCACGAGAGTAAAATGTACCTTGAGGTTATCATACTGTCATCAAAATAGGCCTTTGTGACTCTTGCACTAACAGCAGGGAAGCTGGGGCTGTGGGTCCTATAACCATTCCTCCAGCTGGTTTTGACCTGTCACCTGTGGAGCTGAAGATTTTGTTTCCTTTTATGAACTGGCTAAGGAACTCTGTTCCTTGTATGTAGCAAGTCAGTTGCCAACACCAACAAGGAATCTCCCATTTCTGAGGATCAGCAGCTTGACCTTCTGCCTTCCATCACGTGTAATATTTTCCCAAAGGACTCCCCTGCTACTCCACTGGTGTTTTTAGGAACAGCTGTAGCTCTCCTCTACTTCCTGGTGGCCTGAAAATTGCCTACCCAGCCTCTGAGGGTGGCCATTACCTCACTAGATTCTCTGGTGGTCCTCTTCTCTCACGCTGGAGCATCTCATCCTCTAATAGTAAGAATGTTCCATCTTTCAAAGCAAGGGAAATTCTCAAAGCATGAGATTTCTGTAAGAGGTTCATCAGTAGATTATTTAGTTCTGTCTAATTTCTTAAGAATATCTTCAGCCCTGGGGCTTGAAGATATCTATAATTTCAGGAACCCTCATACTTTGATCTTAACATTTGAAAGTCATAACTATGTGTATTCTTTTTAAAAGTTAATGGAACAGAAATCTTTCCTGGTAAAGATCATTATTGGTTGATTTGGAGTGGACTCCCTTTCCCTAATTCTGTGGAATCACAGAACCATAGGATGGTTGAGGTAGGCTGTAATGGACCACTGGATATTTAACCAGTTCAACCTCCCTGCACAAGCTTAATCAGTTTGCCCAGGATAATGTCTGTTTGGAGCAGAGACTTCACAACCTCTCTGTGCAATCTGCAGTCACCTTCACAGATGAAAAGTGTTTCCTGACCTTTGGAAAGAACCTTCTGTGCATGTTACCTCTTGTTCTGCCACTGTGCACTTTCACAGGAAAGAGCCTGTCTTCTTTACATGCTCCGTCCAGATACTTATGCATATTGATAGTTCCCTGTGAATCTTCTCTTCCCCAGGCTGAGCAGTCCTGGTTCTCAGTCTTGCATGTGTCTGCAGCTTTATTTTTCTATGCACTAAATCTTACTAACATTTTCAGCAGGACAACTTATTTACCAAAAACCATGGATGCAATTGCACAGAAAATGTGTTCACAAAAGTATATTAATCAGCATAAATAGATTTGATTGGCTTGACTGTCTTTTGAAAAGGTCAGGAAATCTCACTTTGGCATTTATGGAATAAAACATTTCATAGTTTTTCAAATAGAATTTAGGAAGAAATTTAAAAAAGGACACCTAGATAAGATGTTTCTTTATGAGTTGATTAAAATATTATTTCATCTGAAGAATATTTTTCATATTTTAATTTGAGCTCCACAAAAATTGATAATTTTTATTATTTTCTTTTATTAAAAAATGCAGGCATATGCGGCATCATTATGCACTATGTGTAAGTTTTGTGATGCTGCACTGCCAGAACATGCAAATTTGTTAATCTTTTATACTTCCACTTTGTAAATAATGTAATTGTTTTCTTCATGCATCTATTTTCCTACTTTTGTTTCTTATTTGCCACTGACCAAAGTTGTTCCCTGTCTTTGATGACTTAATGATCTCTTGCCTGTTTTTCAGTATTTTGCAGCATAAAGTCTATTAATAAGATTAGAAGTTTTTGTATTGCAATCCTCGTGACTCTGAGGGATGCTCTCTTCTCTGAATTGCTCCCTGTGTTCCAGTTCCCCCTTTCTCTTTGGCTATGGAAGGAAACACTACCTGCTCCATTTTTTTTCACTGGGTAATGAACACTCAATTAACTTGCTAGTTAGGTAATCTGTCTATATCAATACTGAAATACCTGTATATAAGTACAGCTGTAAAATATCATTTTCTTACATTTTTATCAGTAAGATTTACCCTTTTTGCCTAAAGAATTGTATCAATGCTAACTATAGCAACTGTGACAGATTTATTTGTACTGACTGACAGTTACCTATGTATTTTTATTCATTATGTTTAACAGAAAAGGTCATTCTTATTGATATTTCTACTATTGGTAGATAAGACTTCAAAAGTCTTTAAGGACCTCACCAGTTGCAAATCAACAGGTTTGGGAAACTGATTCATAGCCTGTTGTGTCCTACAGAGGCACTTGGCTTACTGCTGCCAGCAACCATAATTACTCTGTGTGTATAGATACATAGATAAATAGACATCGATAGATATGTATGTGTATATAATATATATGGCAAATACTTAATTTATGAAACAGATGCACTCACTTGACAGCTAAGTTTTGCAAAAATGTCATTAGCATCCTCTCTTATTGCAGTTTTAGTAACAAAACCTTTGCAATTTAATTGAACAATAATGCCTTTATATTTACAGTATTCAGACATTTACAGGCTGCAAATCGGTCACTTACCTAGCTATAGCTAGATATGGTAGGCAGCTAAAGAAATGCACTTAAAATGTAGTAGCTGACTTCTCTGCTCTTTCACAAAATACCCCTGGCAGTTTTGGGGTCATGCAATAGAGGACGTACTAGTTTGGTTTTCCTTTTTTGTTTTGTTTGGTTTTTTTTTTTTCCCTGCTTTTTATGCCTGTACTTGATTTTGTCTAAACACAACTGACTCTCACAAAGCAAAAAGTACTGCTGAATGTCCTGGTTGAATCCAAGCTTATTCGACATCTGATGTTTTAAAATACACATCTTAAGGAAAATTGAAGAAAAACCAGATCTTCTCAGTTGTTGAACTTACTTCAATGTGCTTGAATTAAGTCCTTTCTTCATTATGACATCTCTCTGATACACTTTTTATACCTTTACTGCAGATACTACAGAGTAGTAGTGTTTTTGTCCTAAAAACATTAATCACCTTTAAATTCAGACCCGTAAGACAGCTGTACAGTTTTTATTAAACATTTAAATTTCAGAGACTGGATAAGAGTCTCTTTCTGACAAAAAAAAATGTTTTCAAAACATTTTACTATTTATTTAGTACAACATGTTGTTGACTTTGGATAAATTTTAAGTTTAATAACATCTTTATTTATAATAGGGAATAGGGGAAGAAAAGGATGAGGAACTTGTGGCATTGATGACAGCTGTGGCTTAGCTCGTGGAATAATTGATTTAAAAATATATCCTTAAAGCAATATCCCTAAAATTAAATGCTTTCAGCAACTGAACAGATTTCACATTTGCAAACACTGAATGATGCATACTAAGCACCACTTTGAAAAGTCAGTTGTTGTTTTAAGTCTAAGTAACACAACAAGAAATAAGAAGCACAGCATGACACAAAATCTTCTCAGATAGATTGTTGGATGTGTGTATCAAGCAAACAGGGAATTCAAGTATTTCACGTTAAGTTAGCACTATGGTTGCACAGTTCCATTTATGCATCATTTTCTTTGCATCATTTTGTCTATTTTCTAGATAACAGACAGTAAAAGAAAACTTGTATAGTTTCAAAGCCACTTCCTCCCTAAGCTTTACTTTTTATGTATTTTGCCCTGTGAATTAGGTTAGCTGACATCAGGTTTGGATTTAGTTTGTTGAAGTAGATGCGTTCTGTACCCCAAAATATCTGTCACCAGTTAGCAAACATAGTTTACGCTTGACTTTCAGGAAGTGTTTCTTGCGCGAGGGCTGTCACATCTTTTGTTATATGGCTTGGAAAAGTGTTTATACTCCTCCACAGCTTTAAAAAGCACCAAGTTCATTTAAATAATTGTACAGTCATTTAGTTAATGTGTTCTTTTTTAAACTTGCCTAACCATGGTGAATGTAGTTTTGATGGCAAAAGAACCCCTTTTATGTAACAGCATTTTTCTTCTCCCTTCTCCACCCCCACCTCGCAAAATAAATGCAACACAATTATTGTACTGCTGAGAAATTAGCTCATTTGCAAATGCCACCTTGGAACACAAGAAGAAAGGCATTTATTGAAGCCCTAATAAAGGTACTGTGTTAGAATAATTTTATGCTGACGGGCCTACAATCGCTCAATATTTTAAGAGCTGTCATCACACCAGCATGAGCTGCATGCAAAAGTACAAATTTATGCTGTGACATCATGGCACTAAAAGTATAATTGGAATAAAATTACAATGCTTCATTCTAGCATTCAGAGGCAAGACAGAGCACTTCAGATGCCCACCCTGGGCTGATCCTTTGCTATGCATCACTGTGCCTTGTATTCTGTTAACACATGAAGTATTATGACACAATTTCTGAAGAGTTCAATGTGTCCTTCAGGTATTTCCAGAGTGAGCTTTCAGTGGGTACTCAATGGCCTGTGTTGTTAAAGCACAGTACACTGCACACCAGCAGAAAGCTGGAAGAATATTAAATCAGCAAAAGCCACCATTTTAACTCTTTAGATATGGATAATTAAGCAAGCAGTCACTACACGATGTCTGAGGACCTAATACTATCATTTTTTAGTGAGTTAATAAATTCTAGTCATGGCCTGTGGTTAAATGCTAAGCTTTAACAAATGAGCACATCTGCATAAGAACTCTGACTTTAAAATTCAACCTTTTGACTTTTACCACATCTTCATTCGTTGTTGTAAGTAGGAAAAAAAAAAAAAGTGACAATAGATGTCAGTGAGATATAGGAAAGTGCAATGAATTATGTGTCATGTTTAGACGTAATGTTCTGCTCATAATCTAGCATTTTCTATCTAAGCTACAAGCTCTTTCAGCATATTCAGACATGCTTTTCCACCACAGTGCAATCAGAGGTGCTGATTCTGAGTTTTCTTGCATTGCTTTACACCCCAACCTTCCAGAGTCAATGAGACAAGAGCTGTATCAGTGTGATTAAACCTGCTTAACCAGATCCTGATTTTATTAAAATGAGTTGACAAAACGAAGTAACACTCTCAAAGGTCTTTCACTTGAGCTGTTGTAAAACTAATGCAAGTGAAATTAAGGTATGGCTAGTCTGGGAGAGCTGGTGACCTTCAGAAATAGGAAAACTGTGGGATGCTATTTTTCAATAGCAATTTAGTTTGGATTACTATGGCTGCAGTCATGGTTATTGGTGAAAAAAGTTTCCCACAGCACTTTATATACCTTGTTTAATATACCTAATTTTGTTTTTAATAGGTCTGAAATGAGATTGTCTCTCTTGTTAATTCTCTCATTAATGAAAAACAGATTTATTGCTGAACTTAAAATTACAATGAGAGAATCTTGGTAGGGGGCTGGTAGTACTGGGGACTCTGAAACTCAAGGTGTAAGCCTGAGCACGATGGGCTGATCCTCAGGCAAGGCTGGGCCAGACTGTCAGCTCAGCTGGGAGTCTGTCACCTCCCCGGGACCTGCTCTGCCGCCCAGCTCTGGCGGCTGCTGCCAAAGGTAGCCCAGCTGCTGTGCCTCTCGGAGCAAAGCCTCAGTGCCAGGGGCTTCTTGGCCTCTGGAGGAAGAAGGAAGGGAAGAGGGCTGTGCCCACTGCTCCAGAACATATGGCATTTAACACTAGAAACCCTTCCTCTCTTCTTTGCAGCCAGGCCAGCAGAGCTATAACATGTCCTTTTACTATTATTCAATGCTACGCATATTTTATGAAATCAGACACAAGCCGTGTCTGTGACTTTGTGGCATTCAGTGTACCTACTCACCAAGAAAATTGCCAAATACTTATTTTGCTAATCAGATTAGTCATAGTGAATTCAAGGCCCATGAAAATCCAGCTATTTATTTATTTATTTGTGATGTAAACTGAATCAAATATAAATAAACAAATACGGTCCACAAGAAATTTAATAACCCAATAAGAACGTTTAATTTTATCTGAAATAAACCAAGGCCTTTCATTTCTGCAATTTTAATGCTTCTAAAAATAAATCTAATCTGACTTTGAAAAATGGTTTCAAATTTAAGAAATGAAAATGTTTTGCCTTGAAAATATAATAATGGTGATCTAAAACACAGTACCTTCAGGGGGGGTTTTCTTTATTCTTTTTTCAGAAGCTACTTAAACTCAAACCAAAATTCAATATAAATTCCGTTTGTCTAAAAGATCGATGCAAATTACAGCTGATTTCTCCTACTGAATAAAGAATAACTGGATACATGCAAAAAATTATATCCAAGAAAACTGTTGTGTGTGGTGTGACCAAGAAGGAAATGTGCAGATTTCCCAGAATGAATTTTTGTCTCCTCATCACCTCCTGCACCAGTGGGTATGGGCAGACATTTCACTTTCCCACTTCCTTGGATGGTAAAGTCCTCTCAGACTGACATGGGCAATCCTGATCTCTAGAGACGTGGTGGAGATGCTCTGCTTGATCCACAAACACTGGCAGTTGCTGTGTATCTCAGGAAGGGAGAGACAGTAACAGTAGGGATCACAAACTTCTTCATCTTCTCCTGACGTGTTTTGCTGTCATCTGTCCCAGGAGTGCAGAACACCCTCTGAACACTGCAGAACATCTGCTCCACAGCTGCAGCTTCTCCCAGCCCTTTCCACAGAGCTGCAAGTGAACCTCTGAATGGTGCCAGGAAAGAAAGGAAGAAGGACTTCTGATTCACAGCAAGGGCTTCTGCAGCTGGTTTTCCTAGAAATTATTTGAAGTGAGAAGCACATTTGGAAGAAAAGTGATTGTGAATATATTTTTTTTAATAGGCTTAGCATATACATGATTCTCATACTTAATATAATCCTAATTTTTAATGACTTGCTGTTCTCAAACGAGTATATGCTGAAGTCTCCTCTTTGACCCAGAGGACACAGAAATGGGAATCTCTCCCAGTTTTGGCAAACATAATGATGTAGCCCTTACAATATCTCCTATTTTATATTTTTTTGCTTTATTCTTTTAATCTTATTTCAATCCAAACACCACGTGTTCATTATTTTTGAAATGCATATGCCTGGATATTTACTACAGAAGAAAACAAGCTAAATGAAATCAAAATTATTTTTAAGACAAGTAAAAAGATAAATACTGCAAAAGGGGGCAAATTTTTAATACCTTTAGCCTAAATCTTGATCTCTCTTGGCACTCTTTTGTCACTCAGAAATTCTGTGGAAATAAGTAGGAACTAGTACTGGTCCCGTAGATTTGTGATCTCTGTAAGTGGGACCTTAAACATTTGTGAAAGGTGTTCCTTCTAGAAGGAGGTGCTACACAACTGTTGTCTCTGTTTTGTAGCTGCTTCCTCCTTACAATTTCTGCGGTCACAGTTTTGTCTTTCTGTCCCTGCAATACCAATTCTCACATATGGGGAATCTCATAAACCACAACTTTGCAGTAGGTGGGTCTTGTAGGCAACAAAAAATAAGAAAAATCATTGTGAAACTGTAAAATAATTTATTTTCTAAGCTGACTGAACTTAATTTTTACCTTTATTTTTAATGAAATCAGTTGTATTACCACCAGAAAAAAATCCCGTTGGAACAAAATGTTTGCCTTTTTGGTGATTCTGTTGCCAGAAGGTTGTTAATTGGAAGGTGGTAGCACTTCCATCTTTTACAGGAGGGAAACATCAAGGGTAAATGCCCTGAGGACACTTTGCAGAAGGAAGGCTCTTGGAAAAGGCACTGTAACTCCACAAATCAGATGTCGGTCAACACAAAAGACCTATGATTTCTGTAGTTGCTATAAGATCAAGGAAAGCTGCAATTCTAAACTTAAATTAATGATTTCTATTAACTAAAAAAAATTAGATTCATAATTTCCATTAGTTTGAAAATTTAAATTAGAATATTGATCTATTTACTTAAAAATGTGGTTGACTCAGTAAACTCTTTTCCAAGTGAATTTTTATATACATATATTTTGCCAAAAAAGGCACAATCTGCCCTTCTCTGCTTCATGTTACAAAGTCTCCACTATAAAACATGAATCTATTGAAATCTGTCTAGAATCATGCCTTTAATACTTTCTTCCCATTTGCAGGAATGAATACCTCAAATTTGAAGACTTCACCACAGTCTGTTCAGAGGAGAAGCAATATTGGGCTGCTTGCTCACCAACATGAAAGAACAAGACTGGTGGTAGCCTCAACTTAAGCGATTGTATACTGATGAACTCATAGTCTTGAGGGAAATGGCCAGGAGAGGAGGACAGAGTGCTTAATTATAGGAGAGACAACTTCCATTTTTTAAAATAAATTAGTGGACAGGACAGCCTGGGAACCTGCCTTCAGGAACAGAGGAAATGAATGGATCTGTGAGCTCTTTAAGGACTTTCTTGTTTAAGCATGAGAGATCCTGATTCCTATATGAGAGAAATTGAGCAAGGAGACCAGCATGGATAAGTAAGGACCTCCTACACAAATGAAATTGTAAGACAGAAATGCACAGGCAATGCAGTGGAACCAGTTAACTCTATCCTGGAAAAAATATAGGGACAGTGCCTGAATATGGGTATTAGGAAATTGTGATGATGATCATAAAATGATGATAATAATAATTATAATAATAATTAATAACAACAGCAGCAATACAGTAAAAATAAGGTTTTGTGGGTGTTTGCTACAGGGCACCCAAGCAGGAGAAGAAGTGGATGAGGCCTTTGACATGCAGCACAAAGGAGCCTTAGAAACACAAACTCTGGTTCGACTTTAACTACCCTGACATCTGCTGCAGAGCCATCACTCTGAAGCACGAACGGCCCAGCAGGTTCCTCAAAAGCATTGCTCACAGCTCCCTGTCATGGATAGTGGAGGCTCCCACAAGCAATGTTGTAGTTGTTTGACCTCACACTAACCAGCAGGGAAGGCCTTGTGGGGGATGTGAAGGTTGGGGGCAGCCTTGGCTGGGTAGTTATCATGAGATTGTGGAGCTCCATATTGGGTGAGGAATGAAAAAGGCAGCAAGATTGCAACCATGGACTTCAGGAGAAAGAACTTCAGCCATTTCAGAGAATTTTGTTAGAGGAATCCCATGGGAATAGTCCCTCTAGGGAAGAAGGGTTGGTATTCCAGGGTCACTTCCTCTGGTTCAAGGATGATACATCCCCATCAGCAAGAAATTAGGCAATGGGAGCAAGAGACATCCATGGATGAATTAAGAACTCCTGTCATTCCTCAAGTATAAGCAGAGAACACACAGGAGATGGAAGCAGGGTCAGACCACTTGGGATTTCCACAAAGTGGAAATGAGACAAGGAAGGCCAAGGCCTATATTGAATTAAATCTGGCCAAGAGTTTGCTTGAGCACTTTCTTTGCATTGGTCTTCACTGACATGACCAGCCTTCAGGAATCTTTGACACAGGAGACCAGGGTAAAAGAATGTTGTAAAGAAGGCTTTCACTCCTTCATGGAGGGTTGGGTTACAGAACACCCAGTCAAGACAAACTCAGCATCCACCAGTCCATGGGCCCTGATGGGATGCATACATGAGTCCTAAGAGAGCTGGCAGACATCATGCCAGGCTGCTCATGATCATCTTTGAATCAGAAAAGTTGCCTGAAGGCAGGAAGAAAGCAAAATGTCACTTTTCTCTTCTGAAAGGGCAAGAAAGGGAACAACCAGCTGGTCAGTCTCACCTCAGTCTCTGGAAAGGTGATGGAACATCTCATTCTGGAGGTCGTTTCTATCCCCATGGAAGGCCAGAAAATGATTAGGACTAGTGGATTAAGTAGTGGTAAATCACGCTTGACCAATCACCTTCCGTGATGAAACTATTGCCTATTTGAACCCTAAAACCAAGAGCCAAAAAAAATAGGTGATAAAATGCAGTTACCTCTAATGAAGATACCTGCAGGTGCACAGCACTCCAGAATACACGCCGAAAATGTGCCAAAGATGTACATGTGACATAGGACAATATAGTTTTATAAGTTTAGTGGATTAGCATAATTGACAAGAATCCCCAGTTGGAAACACGGGTGATGGGGTAAATCCCTTCTTGGTTTGACCCTCTTCTGAAGCCCCCCCTTCCTTGTTAGCTGTTTATGGAGAAGATGTCTTGGGAAGGTAGCTCAACCTTCGATTTCAGAAGAAGCAGAATGAGGATAGGGCCTTAAGAACATGTCTTTTTTCTTTCTGTCTAGCAGAGTAGGAAAAATACTAGTCATGAATTTATATAGTTATACAATACTAAGCTACAGAGCTACAAATATATATGAAGAATATATAAAAGCAAAAATCAGTTTGGCATCAAAACTGCCACCTGGACGGACAAAGGGGGAGCAATGGATATTCTCTACATAGACTTCAGCAGGGCTTTCGACACTGTTACTCACAAAATCATCTTTGACACCCTCATAGCTGGAAGGAGTGGTAAATACCCCAGAGAAATGTGCAGCCCTTCAGATGGACCGTGACAGGGTGCAGAGGTGGGCAGAGAGGAAGCTTCTGAAACTGAGCAAGACCAAGTGCAGGGTCATGCAGTGGGGATGAAGAACCTCAGCCACCAGCCCAACAGAGGACTGGCCTGAAAATCATCTCTGTGGAGAAGGACCTGGGGTTCCTGGTGGACAACAAGCTGTCCATGAGCCTGCAGTGTGCCCTGGTGGCCCAGAAGGCCAGTGGTGTCCTGGGGTGCATTGGGAAGAGCATTGGTCAAGGGGGGGTGATTCTGCCCCTATACTCTACTCTACTCTGTCCTGCCCTGGTGAGGCCATGTGTGAAATACTGTGTCCAATTCAGGGCTCTTCAGGACAAGAGAGACATGGAGGCCCAGGAGCAGGTCTAGATGAGCACAACAAAGATGGCTAAAGAACTGGAGAATTTATCTTAAGAAGAAAGTCTGAGATAGCTGATGTAAATACACCTTCCCCTTGGAAAGTAAGACAGAAGAGCAGGTGAGAAGTCTAACGGCAAAAACTAAGGTCTCAGAAAGATTTTTCAGCTCAGTTTTTGATGATAAGCTCTCTATCAGACTATTTATGTACCCATGGTGACTGTCAGAGAAATGGAATGTGCAGTCCGGCACATTGCTATCACTTCACCACTAGACTATTTCTTCTCAGCATACAGTTATCTTTGAAAACTATCATACTGAGATCTATCTGGTATAGCAATCATTTTAGCACTGTGTATGTATATTCCTCTGTGCTTGCCTTAGTTATTGTATTTGTACATACAGTCAAGTTACTGACAATGAGGATTCTGTCATGTTTGGAAGTGGGTGCAGAGGAATGCTCTATATAAGAGGCATGCAAAAAACATCAGAGTTTTGGAAAGTGCAGAGAGCATTTGGCAAGAGCATTGCATCTGGTTCAAACCTGGAATACAAAGCAGCTGACTGAAATATTTATACAAGAACCACTAAAGTGCTGCTGAGTCCCAAGTCCTGACCTTGCTCCAGCACTACCCTGGAAGCTGTTCTGAAGCCTTCTGTCACCTAACAAAAGTGCAGTCAGCTCTACTGTCCCTTGCAATTATTGTGCTTGGTGAGATTACATCATTGAATTTCTGTTTTGACCGTGACCTCTATAGGTATTCCTTTGCATTCACACACATATGAGTGGTGATATAGATGTTTCTTTACACATCTGCTCTACTATTTGAAATACTACATTTACTATTAATTGTAATATTAATTTAATACCAAAAAAATCTTATCTTTTAGATCTGAATGTCATCTGTAGTAAATTACACGTGATCCTGGCATGCTTCAATTCTATTAAATTTGGAAAAAAAAGAAAAAAGAAAGCAGTCACAAGTTCTTGCAGTCAAGTCCCCAGTTAGTTAGAGACATAATGTGGAGAGCTGGAACAAAAACTCCTTCTACATCCTCCTTCTCGTATCAGACAGACCAGTGTAAGAGGTTATACTGGAGTAAAGTTCCCATCTGATAGTCTTGTAGTGGAGACACAAGCTGCTACAGACAGAAATACAAATTCCCTTCAATGGAAGTTTGCCTGAATAAGGACTGCAGGAGCTTTGTTTATGAAGAACTGAAAGAGCCTGCAGGAATTTCATCAATCATATTACATTCAATGCATGCTGGTACTTGTCCCTGCTCACTTTTTATGGGAAAAACTTGTCAATGGCTCCTCAGGAGTTATTGTTGAGGAACAGTTAAGAGGAAATGATACTCGAGCCTAGTGCTTAACAAGAAAACGAAATTTGCTTGATTTCAGACTTATGATCTGCCTTTTTTCCCCTTCTAATTTTTGGTATATCCCTGATTTAAAAAATAACACCTTTTTTTATAATGTGTTGACCCCCTCTATAATTAACACAAATATATGAAAATCTCATTGTGAGATCTAAAAAAACACTGCTTCTTTTTTCAACAGTTAAATTTCCTATAACTTTCAATTTTAACCATTCAACCAAAATCATATGTTATATAAAAAACTATGCATACAGTTAATATGTTAATACATATTTATTATGTTTTCTAAAACTCCTTTTGTAAATATGACTTTGTGAAGTTAAAGAGATGATGAAGAAAGACATCAAGTTGTGCCAGCCAAAGGTAAAGCATAGCAAACATTGTAGATCACTGCTGTTCTTGAGTCTCTTACCCAGCTGCAAAACAGACAACCCAGTTATCCAGGCTTCAAAGTATTTAAGATTTTTGTGTTACAGGCAGGCTTGAGTCTTTACAATGTTTTCGTTTCCCATTTAAACAGAAGCACTGGATTGGATAAGTAAGAGGTTGTTTTAGTCCTAAAAATTATGTCAGGGATTAATTTTTTGCTGTAGGATCTCCTTTCTGTAAAGAATAATTAAGGATGGAAATATCTGTTATTAAACCTCAAGGAGTGAAATCCTAAGTTTCTGGCACCCAAATCAAGAACAATTTAAAATGCTGGAATGCCTTTATAGAAATATAAAAAAATGTAGTTTTCCCCCTGAACATGATTTTCAAAAAAAACCAAAAAACCCTTAAAACACACAAACAATAACACCAACAAAATAAAGCAGAACAACTTCAATTGCGTAATTTTTACTTTACTTAACTTCATGGATTCCATTCAGCAATTGTATTACACTACCCATGAAATCCCACTGACCCAGTGGGAGAAGTCTGTATAAATTATGCCACAAAGAAAAATTTTTAATTTACAGGTAGAATGGTAAGTAGAATCCTAAGATGCAGTCTTTTTTTTTTGTTGTTTATTTTTTTTTTTTTGGGGGGGGGGGAGGCTATTTGTTTTTTGGGGTTTTTTGGTTGTTGTTGGGTTTTTGGTTTTGTTTGTTTTTTGTTTTTTGTTTATTGTTTTGTTTTGGGTTTTTTTTTGAGCAGCTGAGAATAGGTGGGATAAAAATTTAGGAGGTAGAGTACTTTTTCTTATAAACCATTATGAGAACTCTGGCTGGGCTTGGGGTTACTAGTCTGAGAACATTTCTTTCCTTAGGTTATGTGTCCATGAAAAAGCCCACAACTTTAAGCTAAAGGAGTTCTTAATTATTACTGTTTGGTTCATGAGTCTCAGAGGTATTCCAAAAACTAATGTGTTTCAATTTTCTCTGATTCAGTTTTTAGTTCTGTGAGTATTATTTAATTGTCCTTAAATTGTTTCCATTTTAGAATTTTTTTTCTGGATGCTGATATGCACTATTGCCCCTAAGCCAGGCACTATTTAGCCATTATAATTTCCCCTTTAAATTTATGTACACAGAGAAAAGAATTTTACTTGGGCATTTAGTGCTTTAACAGCACTAAATGCCCAAGTAACATTTACTTATTTTTTTGTAAGTCTTGAAGAAAGAAGAGATGTTTAATTCCCTGCCTCTGTTGCACTCTCAAAGATACCAGCTCATTTTTGTTGTGCTTTAAATGTAGAATTTAATTAAAAGCACTAATCTACTCCTTTTTTCAGTCTCATAAAGAATCTCCTTTCTATTTAAGTGAATCTAGGAGTTCTTTTCCCCTCACTATGTGTAATTGGTCTTATTTCAAGCAGATTATAATGATAATGGTTGCATGCCTCTTGTTTCTGTAGGGTAGGTTGGACACCATATGTATAATGATTGAGCTGTATGAATTTCAGACCCAGAGAGATTTTGGCCTGATGAACTCGAAGGCGTAACACACTGTTTTGGTGAAACAGTGTTGTGGCTCACAGTTGATTAAGTCCACAAATGTATACAATATACTTAGTAATACAGACCTGAATTCAGTCAAAATGATGCATTTTCTGCTCTGAATGACAGAGAGCTTGCAGATTTTTCCTCCTTTGAAAGACACTACTCCACATAGACATAAAAGGTCAAGCCAAATTTCTTAGTGCCGCTTAGGAAGAAGGCCAATTTTAAATGACAGTAAGATATTAAGCTCGAGTGTTTACTTTTCAATCAATTCATATTGATTCAGAAAACGCAGCTATTTAACTGCATATTCAGTCCTCCTGGCCATTTGTAGCATCTACTTGTTACACTATGTATATTGTCCTAAACGGCTGCTACGTTAGGAGTAACTGGGACTGATTGTTAATGTGTAACCTTCCATGCACCTGCTTTTGAGAAAAATTTTACCTGAAAAAATTTTACCTGAAACACCTAGGTCTGAAATGTTACATCTCTGGCTAAATAGCAAAGGTTTCCAGAGCAGCTGGTGAAAGGTTTGAAGCTGTAGTCCTGACACACACTGGTGCAGCCTAAGCTCCTTGACTGCCTACTTGCTGCTGCATAACTCAGCGACTGAACAGCCAGGCAGGGCTTTAGCAGAAGCCAGTTCAATGTGAATGGGACCTTTGTGGACCTCTTTGTTACCACTTTGTTCTGTCTTTCTCTGGATCAAATGCCAGCATGGTTGAGATCTAGAAACTTGCTGTTCCATTGTAATAGGATATACATTTAAATTAGAGCTCTGTGGGCTGAAGGATACTCACATTGGCATCATTTTCTGTAATCCAGTGGAAAATCTGCAAACTCTGCCTCAATGGCTGGGCCTGAAGGGCTTAGAGGCGGGATGCAGGCTGAAAAAGAGCACTGTGCATTTAGTGTGGATATTTTGTTTCTACTACACAACTAGCAGTAGAACATTACAAATAAATCCCATTATATTTCCTTCCATTCTAACATATTATGTCAACAGTTGTGATTTCAGACAGATGTTTTGTGGCAGTGCCAGTCATTGGTTTCTCTGGGTCTGGATTGAAGGCACTAGAGACTGTAATTCATGTTCAGACTCAAGTGTTTGTTATTTCTTATCAGTAAAACAGTCTCACTACTGTGAGTTTGGCAGCTTTTCATTAGAAGGCACAAAAGGCTAATAATCTCTTGTTACAAGGTCTTTTAAGACTAAACTATCCAATTAAAGAAGTGACACCTAGATTATTTTCCCTTTTAACCCAAGGACTAATCCCAAAGAGCCCACAATGCAGATTTTTCTGCCCAATTACAAAATGCCACCCAAACCCATGAAGAAGAAGGAAGAAGAACCAAGAAGAAGAAACCCAGGATGACACCCTGTGCCCTCCATCTTGCTTGCATCCACAACATACCAAAAATCCCAAAATCTAAATTTCTCACCAAGTGATACACCTACACTACTCTCTATAATCTATTTCACACTGTCATGGATTCCAGTCTATCTTGAAGTCTAGGAAACTTTCTCCATGAATGAGGCTCAAAGTCCGTGCTTTCCTGGGGGTCAGGGCACCCCAGAGCAGACAAAAAAATATTCCCGGTTCCTTGGGTTTCTAAGATGTTGTTTCCAAAGTTTGGATTTAAAAAACATTTCTTGAAGGACACCTGTCTCAGTGCTGATGGCTTTTTGGTTGCTTTATTTCTAGTTTGGTTTGTCAGGTTTGTTTTTTTGTTTGCTTGTTGGTTTTGTTTAATTTATCATGTATTAAAAGGTAGATTTCCAGTAACAGTTTAGCTCTTGAATAACTTCTTGGCTTCTCTTTGGATTCAGCATCTAAATCTGAATTTTTCATGAGATTTTTTTCTCCTTTTTTTTTTTCTTCGCTAAAATGCTTTTCTTAAATAAAAAGTAAAGGAGGATAAAAGTAAACATCTGAAATGTAATTGAAGTCAGGCACACTCAGAGGTTTCACAAATTTTTGTAAACTGGTGGAATTAGGCTTTTGGTTTATTTCTTTTTTTGTTTGTTTGTTTGTTCGGTTTTAAGAAAGGGGAATCAAAGGAAGTAGGAATGAGAGCTGAAAATTTGCTACTTGCTGAATGGGTGAGTTATGCATGTCTATGAGTATACTTCTATCCTTCTAAACCAGACTTATCTCCCAAACCAGACTTCGAGTACAGAAGTCCCAGCTGGACCATCTTTTCTGCAGTGTTATACCTTCATGATTTGGATTTTGACAATGCCTATATCTGTCAACAACTTGAAATGGGTCTAAGGACAGCCTCAGTGGAAAGGAATGTCCAATGTGCCAGTACTGGGAGTGATGTCCATGGCAAATCCTTCACAAGAATGCTGTAAAGCAAAGAAAAAACAAAGAAAAATCAAAGAAAAAAAAAAAAAAAAAAAAAAAAAAAAAAAAAAAAAAAACCCAAAAACTGAAAAAGTGAGGCATGAGAGATTTCCAGCCAACTTTGACATTGGATGCAAACAAAAAATATTTAAACTAACTGTTAAAATACCATAACTGAAAATAAGTGTGGCTGTAAATAAGTTTGCTTAAGATTATATGTTAAAATATTTTCTGGATTCCAGGATAAAACAACAGTGTGATCAAGTGTTCCACATCTTTACCACTTTACTTTTAAGGTATATATTAGGAAGAGGAAGTGAAAATTATGAAAAGCATTTTAATTTTTTTTACTGTTGCATTTGATTATATATATAATTTCGTCATGGCATAACCTTGTGGTAAATTAATTTAGGGCAATTCGTTATTTACTACATCTATAAAGAGTGATGTACATTGGCTATATGCTATTGGTTAGCACATTGGCTATATGCTATTCCCTGTACTGCATGCTTTTTGCAGAGCAGACACCTGACATTCTACAATGTGTCAAGGTAAAAATGGACACAGAAACTGTTGTTTCATTTTTTTTTCCCCATAACATTTTACTCCTGTGCAAAGAGTAAGTTGAAAGAAAAATTCTGCTCAAAACAACTGTCCGCAACTCTTGTTCCTGCTTTTAAAATCCCATAAGTCCTTTGCTGACTGCTGGAGTAGTGTAGCATATGGAAACTTTTTTTGCCCCTTAGTGCCTACTAGCTCAAATCCTACTTGTACAGGTAAGATACAACCAATTGGAAAAAATATCCCTTTAAACATATGCAGATGCTGTTAGGTGATTTGAACTTCGTGCTTAGGTGATTTTATATGACTAAGGGGTCATTTAATTTTTTCCCTGTTTCATTAAGTCACAAAAAGACAAAACTGCAGTGGGGCGTGGGGGGGGTGGGAAAGGAGGGGTATATAAGACCCCTTTTAAGCTTGCAAATAAAAGATATTTAATCTGATCTCTTAATTGCAATTATACATACTGTTCTCAGTGATATGACCATATTTGTACATGCTTCTATTACTTTGCAATGATTCACTCAGTAAATAACTTGTGTTGCCTTGAAACAACATAAAATGAAGAATTGATAAATAATGGTAAAGCTCATACAGTGAAGTTTCTGTTTCCAGTTTTGTATTAAAATCAAAGAAAAATAAAACCATAAGTATGAGAAAAATTAATTTTATGGCCTTTGAGACCTTCATCACCTTGGCCCCTGTCTCCATAGTTGTATAAGTCTCTTCTTCTGTGCTGGGAGTTATATCAAAGACAAAATTTTCTGAGTAGTGAATTTGGAGCGGTAACATACACTGATGCAAGAACAGAAAAAATAAACTGCATTATCTTCAGATCCAAAAGTCTTTGGATTTGCTCTCCATGCTATAAAATGTATAATATGTTTGAATATAGCTCATATCTGTTAAGACAAAGCACACACATCTACTTTTAAACTCTTATGCAAGGAATAGAGATAAAAGTATTAATAAAAATGCATAATTAAGGAAAGAATAGTTTTATGTTTCAAAAATCTAGCATTTAAAGGTTTGTTGATTTTGGTTTTAATGAGCCTTTTACTTATCAATGTTTCTACTTAAGGCTCTGTATATACACAGATGTGCTCTTTTGCCACAACTGCTTTTTAATGGAGTAATTTCTGATTGCATCTTACTGATTTTAGGTTATTAAAAAATCCATGATGATTTGTTTTCCTTTCTGTTGAGTTATGAAGTGGGTCAATCTGAAGCTAGAATTTTTTTAAAGCTGAAATATGTCCAAGCATACACACTTGAGCTCAGAGAGTCCCTTTGCACTCTGGATTTTTCCACTACCTTTGTTATTTAGTAAAATTTTGTCATATTTATTGAAAATATGTTGATGAAACAGTGATGTACTGTTTGTATTGAGGGAAAGAGAAGCTGAAAACTTATGTGGAAGGTGTCTCTGTACAGGTGATTTGTTAGAATCACAGAAATATCACCATCATAGAGAGAATAAATCTATGAATATGACAGTACAGAGTAGATAACAGGAATTTCAGGGAGTGCTGTTCTGTTAGTCTCTTGAATAACTAAATAGAAGATTTAGGTCAGTGGTACACACTAGTAGACTGAAAGGATAAATTTATAGCATTAAATCCTAAAAAAAGCAGCAGCTTCTTCCTTCTCATTGAAGACTTTTCAGGGGAAAACTTTGCTTTAAAATACAATTTAAGATTACTTATGGAATCTCTGTATTTATACATATACACAAGTATTTTCTCTGTATATAATTATTAAAGTTCTTCTGAAATGAGAAGCTACTTTTCTCCTGATTAAATAGGCTTAGAATAATTAATTAAAAATCTTTACTGTGTTTGAGAATTTCTTCTGAAGCTTTTCTGCATGATCCCTTTTCAGAAGCCTTTGTTTAATAAGAAGTGGAATTCCTGAAAAACTAGAAGAGATTAGTTGAAAATTATTTCATATTGTTAGTGATCTTTTTGAAGGCATAAAATTTGGACATAATATTTTTGACTTAAAAAATCCCTTCGGTAGAAAATAAAATTTCTTAAGAGAAAATTTGAGAAAAAACTACTTAATGAGTCTTTTTGGGCTTTCATTTGTTAGTTTGCTTTAATCTGTGTAAACATCAGAAGTTCTCACTTGAAAAGCACTGCCATTGTCCTGTGAAAACTTCATAGTGTTAGTTTTCTGCAGCATAAGTGAAGTTCTCTCCTTACTGATTCACATCAGTCCAGTTCATACTTTATAGAACAGAACCAACCCTTGCACAGCTAAATGTTACTGACAAGACTTGCAATGGTGTTGAAAGCACTACTTCACAAAGAGGCAAATGTCTTCCTAACAAATGTTTCTGAGTTTTTCCATACAGGACTCTCTATCTGCCAATTTATATAGCAAATATTTTTCAGAATTCATAATAATGTCTGTGCTTCACAGTGTTTGAAAAGATGTGTGCGAAGTGCATGGCTGTGGACTAGAAAGGCCATTTTGTTTAAGAAAAGTGAGATGTCTTCTCTGTGGCTCTGGAGAAATGCTCTTGGCTCTAGAAAGATTGTGTTTAGCAGAAAAAAAAATCAAATACAAAGAACAGAAGTTACTTTCTTCCCCCTGCATTTAGATGGAGGAAACATATGTATTTATTTTTCTAAAGAGGTGATTTCTGAAATCCTTTTTTTCTTTCTTTGAATTGCATTTTAATTTTTGTTGCATTTACTTTGCTTGTACAGTAGGCAGCAGTGCCTAGCAAGTGTAATTATTGTGTGTTTCTGGTTTACTTAAAATTTTGATTCAATCAGAATCCCTAAATCTGACAACCTATAATCAAACAAAGGGAGTTCTCTAGTAGGTGGGGATTAACAGAAGGGAATTAAACTGTCATTTTGCAACAGCTTAGACCAATATGAAAGCCCATTTATG
Organism: Serinus canaria; assembly: GCF_022539315.1. NCBI lineage: Eukaryota > Metazoa > Chordata > Aves > Passeriformes > Fringillidae > Serinus > Serinus canaria. The sequence continues at coordinate 40,525,991 of NC_066343.1, read as the reverse complement.
AGTCTCTCAGTAAATATCCCTTTTGTTTTGTCTAATTGCTAGTTTGAATGTATCAGACTCATCAATGGGATTAGGGTTAATAGATGTTTGGTCACGCATAACATGCAGAGGAGGAATCTGATACACACACGCACAAAAATTGCACTTAATGAGCTTAGCAAATGTTTGCCATATTTTTAATGAACCCTGGGGCTGTCATTTAGAAATGCTTAGCAACTGCTTTTCCATCCTTGAAAACAGAACAACTGAAGGACATTAACACTATGTACACCATAAATAATGTGAGCTATTTAAAGATACCAACTGGGAGGTGGGAATGATGACATTTTCTGTGCAGGAGCCAGTGATACTTAACACTTCATGCGTGTGTTAGATCTCTCACATCCCAGACGGGCATCTCTAGCTTCCTACAGGGAATGGGTGTGAGTGTTTGAAGGAGATCAAATAACTCCATAAGGAGTTTTTTGTTGTTTGTTAGTTTGTGGTTTGTTTATTTTTTCCCTATAAGTTAAACCTCTTTATGACACAGCTTTGAAAGTCATCCTCCCCTGAAAATTTTGTTTCACCCTTCTCATCTTGTTGCCAAATACTTGGAGGGGAGATTTTTTTAAAAGGTGTATAATTTGCATCATCTGCTTATGAGCTTATAATTTCTGTCTTTGCTATTAAATAGAATGCTTGCTTAAACAAGTGATGTGGCAAAAAATGGGCATACTCTGGGGGACTGATTGCACAGTAGATTTAATGATCCATTCATTAACCTCTGGGACCCACGCCTAAAACCAGTGCAGGCTGATTAATGGGGAATTATTCAAGCAAACCATGTGTCTTGTGGTGTAATTATTTTGACGGGACATAACAGAATTAGGTTTTCCTTAGGGAAGGACTTGACTAGATGTAATAGTGCAAAAAGTGTCATTCATATGAATTATGTCTAGAAGAAATGAGTCCTTTGAAGACTTCAGTTGCCATAGAGGCAGTGGATCTAAGATCCTTTGTCTGCCCTGAGAAATCTCTTGAAACATTAGCTCTTAAGGTCTTGGATAGGGACAAGAAACTGAAAGCTGAACTGGCCTTTAAATGCTTGTTGCTGCTATCAGTCAAAGCAGACCCTGCTGTGTCAAGTGGGTAATGCTTTTTAAAATTTGAGTAGCTGAAGGAAAGCTGTATTATTAGCTTACAGGTGTCACCAGACAAGGCTGTGACTACTGAAAACTTGTGTTTCAGTAGTGCAGTTTTAGTCAACATAGTAAGGAAGGGTTGCATACAACTTCTGTTATACTAAAGTGAATGCTTCAGGGTAAAAACAGAGAGGGTTTGAAAGGGAAGCAAAACATCTTTCATCCAGTCATGTAAATGTGAACATGAATGGTGTTGAAATTCAGTAAATATTCCTTTAATTTGCTTTAATTTGACTGGTGTTTAATTCCTTTAATTTGACTGGTGTTGCCTACATGAGAAAGAGGGACTAAGCTCCTTTTTCCTCATTCTGCCTTTAGCTCATACCTTAAATTTCTTGAAACTAGAGGGGGAAGTATGATGACTACTCTTATCTTAACTTTGGCTTTCCAGGACATGTATTTCAAAATTTTAGAAAAAATCCTTTTGTCTTTTCATTAATAGAATATTTTATTCAGAAAACTAAATAACTCTGAAGTTCTCCACTGGTGTGCAGAGATGTTTTACTCTGCTGTGCCATTAGTTCAAACTCACAATTTCCTGGAAATGTTTATATTTGATAGTGGTGCTATGCCTCATACAAAATCTTTGGCCTTATCTCAAATGTCTGTGAGGAGGCCCTTGCCATACAAAGTAAACTACCTTTGTGCTGTTCCATACGTGTTTATGTAAAGTGGATAATTGAGCTGTGCAGGGGCTGCTTGAAAGCAGAATAAACTCTTGGAACTATTATGAAACAGTGTGGACATTCACAGCAGCACAAACTATAGGTAGGGAATTTCAAACTGTTGCTCATATCATCCATATCACTGGTAATGTAGTTTGCATGTTTTATTACCTTATTTTTATTGTGTTCTATTTCTCTTGAATTTATCTTAATTTTTCAGGCTGATATTTTCATATAGGAATTTAATGACTGTATAGAAAAGCTTTCATGTTATTTTAATTGTTCAGGTCGATTATTAGATTATCATACTTTAGAAAATAATTTAACACTAAGCTTTGACAAGATAAAGTTTTATGCCAAATATAATAATCATTTTCAACACAGTTTAAAAAAGGTTTTCCAGTTCCTTCAGGAAGGAAAAGCTTTTCAGTTTACACAACTGTGAGGAATAAAAATCAGTTTGACACCAAACTGAATTTCATCATTGTTCGAATTGCTCTGAATAAGAGATATTAAAAACAGAAGGAATATCAGAAAACTTAAAAAGGCTCTGTTGATAGAAGAGGCATGTTTAGGAAGGATTGGGCTGACTGTGTGGCACAAAGGAGGAAACAGATGTTGAGATGATTGGATATGTCCATATCCATGAGCAACATAAATCTCCCACCCAGACAGCAGGACTGTGACAGAGTAGATACTGTGGGTGTATCAAAGTAAAAGACAGTGAGAACAAGCCTGGGGGAGAGCAGGAATGTGTCTTTCAAAACTTTTGATTTCTGTGGTTCATTCATCTGGATGCAAAGTCATACAAAAAGTATTTTCTGACTTCACTGTTTGTAATGATGTAGTTTAGTACTACAATATGCTGCTATTTTGAGATGAAGTCTCTGCAGGACGATGGGAAGTGGTCTGGCTTCCTATCTGGACGCTCATGCTGTTGTAGCCTCTACAGAAGTCACAATGGGAGGCAGGGATGGAAATCAGACAATTTTGCACCAAAGAAAAAATATATTTCTTTTGTTATACTTCCCCCCACCCATCCAAGGTTTTCGGATGTTTCCCTACAGCCTTATGCAAAACTAAGGAAAGCAATGCAGGTCTTCAGATCTGAGTCAGTTCTTTACATGAACAGGGACTAAGAGATAGTTTCTTCAACAAAGAAAAGAAAAACAGTGAATACTTATTATGCTGGAAAATTCATTATAATTTGACTTCTGGCACTTGCACTTCATGTCATTAAGACTTTGGGAACAGTGTAGTAGCAGGTACTGCCCTGCATATGCACATGTTTAACTGTGTGTGCATATTGAGAATAAAACCCTAAGAAAACTCCCCAAGTTCATCATGGATACTCTCTCACCTGACAGTTTTATGTAAATCAGTAAGATTGATGCTGTTGTATTGGTCAGCATGTAAAATAACCTGTCATCAGAACAAAACGTGATGTGCAGAATATCAGTGTAACTTGAAATTCAAAGCATTTTAACACCTGTTTCCATAGCTACAGTGTAATCTAGACATCTGAGAAGCCAGCCTGCCTTTGCCAGTCCTGTCATTTCAAGGGAAATAAATTAAGGAAGCTGATCACAAGCCTGGATTATACAGCTTCTTTAAAGTATAGCAACCAGACCTGAAAACTAATCAGGAATGAACATCATTGGGACAGAATGGATAAAACCCATTTGTAACCTTTGTAAGAAAACTTGAATGTAGCCTCCTCCATATCTTTTTTTACTTCTCTCAAGCTATATTTTATGTTATACCTGGCGGTTATATTTTCAGGACCATATTTCTTGATTTTTGAGAAGTTGTACCATATTCTTAAATGAAGCTTTGAAAAAATAAACAGATGGAAAAACGGCAGTGAGCAGGCGTAGGAAAGAGATACAGTTAAGTGAATGCTAAAGGGCAAAGCTTCAGTGCCAGACAGTTATTTGCATATGCACAATATGTTTCTGTCTAGAGGCATATTTTCTCAGAGTCTGTGTGTGTATTTCTATGAGTCTATATTTATCTGTATTACTGGCAACATATGTATGGCTATGAATAGAGTTGGGGTGTTTGCTGAATGATTTATGATGCTGCTTAATTTTTTTTTTCTTTAAATACACACTGATTTTGAGAAATGATCTCCTATAGGTGGGGAAATTGGAAAAAAATACAGGCATCATTTCTTAAATATAAAGCACTGGGATCCACAGAACATCCTGTTATATACATATTTGTGCTTAGAGGAAAAATATATAATCAGTATGAACGCATGTTTTCTAGGCCAGTTAATTTATAAAATGTTTAACAAGGAGATGAAAACTGCCCTGGTACTTGCAGGACTGAGGAGCAAGGCTACATTCTGCAAAAGGTGATTCTCTGTTGGCCACATTTGACTGGCAGAAGGGAACAGAGGGTTTTCTTTAGAAGAGAGTTTTGTACCCGATCATTTGTGACACCCCAAGAGAGTGGGAAGAAAAAGCTGCATAAAGGTTTCAAGGATGCTGTCTACACTAGGTTATTGTCCTGGTATAGCACTACAAAGGATCTGTGTGGGTAAATACTTGCCATGATCCTTGAAGATTGGTTCTATTACCATTGTGTTTGCAAATGGCAATACCATCTCTACAGAAGAGTGGAAATGCAGTCCTGATTATTATGTAATTTATCACCAAGTAATTTATAAGGCTACTTATATTGCTCATGTCAGTAAGTAATGAAGTCAACAAGTAAATTTTTGTGACTTTAAGTAAGCAGAGCTTTGTATCTATTATTTTAAAGAAAACATATTTATTTAGCTTAGCTTCTATAAGGTCATTCTCCTTGTATTGGCTAATGCAAATACACAGAATGGCACTGTAGGGCCATATTTGACTTTTCCTTTTATATAACACCCTATGGGTTACCCATGTCCTAATGAATTAAAATAGTATAATTTCACCTGGAATATGGCTTAAATACTTGAAAGGCACAGCCAGACAAAATCAATGTTTCAGTTCTTGGGCAGAGGGTATTCTGTTGGGATTTTTATTTTATTATTTTTCTCAGATGTGGATCTAAGAAGGTATGATACATCGACTTTGACCTGTCAGGGTGAAGCTGTTACAGCCAGCCAAATCAGTGATCCATAAGCCAGAGTCTCTCAGTACAAGCCTTGACCCAATAAGCTGAAATGTCTTAGTAAGAACTGTGATGGACTTTTGGAAAAATATTAAAATGGATTCTTTGCAATGCCTATACAATTAATTATTCAGCAGTCTGAAAGACCTCTGGAGATAATGCTCAAAAGTAGTAAGTAAGGAAAATGTTTATAGACACCTTATTTTTGTGGTTCTAAAGGTGTGTGGTTTCTTTTATGTTTCCTGGGAAGTTTCCAGGCAAAATAATATCTCTGAAATGCATTTGTTTGGTAGCTGTTCATAATTCATAACAGGAAAGAGATGACAATTTATTAAATACAATATTTGGAATATTATTTGCCTTCGTCTCTTCAAAAAATCTTAATTATGACTCATATAACATTGCTAAATATATATTTGAAGTTTAAGGAGGTGAGTCCAGCAGCCCCATTTGTTTCGTAGTTTAATGCTCAATTAATCTTACTGCAGTCTTAGTTCAAGTAGTAGATACTATAGATTGCTAAGAGTTCTTCTTGGAATGCTCCTAGTTGAAAGATAATAAGGGCAACAGATTAGTAGTCACAATGTCTCTGTGTAGTTGTGGAAACAAGTTGCTTTTAGAACCAGACAGTGGTCCAGTACTTGGAATGGCACTATTTCTCAGTAATAAACCAAGGAATGGGACAGCCACCATAGGTCCAAGTGAAAGTCCTGGCATTGTGAGAAAAGAAAACTGTTGCATATACTGCTATCTTCATCCAAATATTGCATCTGTTCTTAACTTTGTCCCTGAAATATATACTCATGAAATAATGATCTCACAGGAAGACGGAGTTGTATTTAGAGACCAGTTTTATGGCAAGGTAATAGCATAAAAGAACACATGTAAAATATTTTATTCCACTCTGATTAATAAATAAAAGTTCTGGAAAATAAAATTGTAAAATCTTAGTTAAATAATTATTAAAATCATGGAGAAAAGGAATATTATGTGAATCCAATACTCCAGATGTTGTTAGCAACTAAGAATGTACATATGTATCAAGAAAGATCAGACAAATTGATAGAGTATAAGTCCAAGACAAGCATTAAACACAGGAACTGTCAAAGTCTCAACTGTTGTCACCAGAAACCATGAAGATGTTGTTTTATTTGTTTTCTTTTCCCTCCGTGACAGCTCCTGCTTGACAACTGATGGGATGATAGGATAGGTGGAGCTTTGATCCAAGAGCTCTTATCTAGAAACTCTGACCCTGTAATTTTTTATGTCTGCCTTCTGTACTTTAGCTTTGCATTGCCATAGAAAGAATAATCTGGGTATGCATGTACAGAAAAATGCAGAAAAAATTGAGAAAAAAGAATTCTTTTTCATGTACTTAAGAAAGAAGACAACAGAGATTTACTGCATATTCAGGTCCTAATGTATCATTATTTACAATTTATTAGACTCACCAGATCACTTGAAACCGTTCTATTGTAATTGTTGTGCAAGACTGAATGGACAGGGCTTTTAATTTTTCCCTAAAGAAAACATATTTTTAAATGCATGGATTACTGCATTGCTTTGAATTATGAACACAACCATAATTTTGTGTTAAAGTCTAGGTAATTACATGCTAAAGAATGTAGTAACCATTTCATGCTGAAAGAGAATTTTCAAAAGGAAAATACAAGGCAAAATCAATTGAATAAATATAATATTTTTCATTTAAATCCTAATTCGCAGAATCAAATAAATGTTTAGTTTGTAAAAGACTTTTAAGATCCAGTTGGAAACCCAATACTACCAAGTCCACCACCAAAACATGCCCTTAAGCTCCAGGCCTACCTTTTTTTAAATACTGCTAGGGATGGTGTTTTAGCTGCCTGAGCTGCCTGTTCCAGTGCTTGACAGCCCTTTCTCAAAGAGATTTTTCCTAAATCAAATCTAAATCTTCTCTGGGACATCTAGATGCTGTTACCTGTTGTTCTGTTGGTGAGGACAGTAGAACAGAACGGCAGAAGAAAACACCTTGAGAGAAGTAGATAAGGGCTGGAACCTAGGCAAGCAAGATGCCAGCTTAGCCCTGCAAGGCTGACAAAGCAGGAGTCATGCAAAAAACTAGTATTATGCTTACTCAGGAGCTGGGGTCAAGGAATATCCACCTAAAATATTACAACAACAGTGAATGGTGAATGCTACTAAAGAAGACCCCTAAAAGACCATGCAAGGATTTCCATTCAGAGATGCAACTATGTAAAATAAAGGGATACATATATGTACTTTTATTCTGTTATATTTTCTGCAAAAGTAAAGAAATATTATTCCTTTTTCAGTAATAATATCAGGTAACCAGGGATAGTTAATGAATAGGTAATTAGTGTTCATGATATGCTCTGTTCACCTGATGCTTGCTGTACTCAGAGGAAGGATCCTCCGAGCTACCAGTGAACTGCAATAAAGAATGTCTGCTATCTAAAACTCAAAACTCAATTAGAAAGTTTCTATTCAACCAATTTTGATATCACTGTCACTTATTATTTGGGAGAAGAAACCATCCCCCACATTACTACAGTGACGTCCTTGTTATCTGTCCTTTCAGGTAAATGCAGAGAGTGATAAATCTCCACTGAGTGAGATTTCTCCAGGCTAAAAACCCCCAGCTTCCTCAGCCTCTCCTCACAGGACTTATTCTGCAGACATTTTTGCCAGCTCCACTGCCCTTTCCAGACATGATCCAGCACCTCAATGTCTTTCTTGTTGTGAAGGGCCCAGAACTGAACACAGGATTCAAGGTGAGGCCTCACCAGGGCCAAGTCCAAGGGGATGATCCTTTCCCTGGTCCCACTGGCCACACTGTTTCTGATAGCCAGGATGCCCTTGGCTTTCTTGGCCACCTAGGCACATGCTGGCTCCTTTTCAGCTGCTTTTAACCATGCCCCCCAAGTCGTGTTCTCCCAGGTAGCTTTCCAACACTCTGCCCTAAGCCTGTAGCAGTGAATGGGGCTGCTGTGACCCAAGTGACCAGCACTTTACCTTCTTGAACCTCAAACATCTGGGCTTGGACCATTGGTCCAGCCTGTTCAGACCACTCTCTAGAGCCTTCCTAGTCTCCAAGAGATCAGCACCATCACCCAGCTTGTGTTTCCTGCAAACCAGCTGATGGAGCCCTTGTGATTCACCCATCTCGGCCATTGAGCAGACCTGGCTCTGACCCAGAGCCTTGGGGAGGCCACTAGGGACTGGCCACCAGCGGGGTGCAGCTCCATCCATCAGCACTCCCTGGGCCTGACCATCCAGCCAGTCTTTCACACAGCAAACAGTGCACCTGTCCACGCTATGAACAGCCAGTTTGTCCAGGAGAATTATGTGGGCAATTGTGTCAAAGCCTTTACCAAAATCCAGGCAGTCAAGATCCTTAGCCTTTTCCCTCATCCAGTGAATGGATCACCTTGGGGCAGTTGGAGATCAGGTCAAGCAGGACCTGCCTTTCACTAAACTATGCTGCTGGATGTCATGCCCTGGTTCTTCTGTATGTGATGTACTATTCATGTGATGCATGAATAGTAACATAAATTAAATCTCTAAAGAATAATCATGACCATTAAAGCACATACATAGACCTAGAAATTTAAAAAAAATTATGAATTACCTTTTTTGGGGCAATAATAGGAATTAGAATATTTACAGAATAAAGTGAGCGTCACTGCTATCAGAAGATTTATATCACAGTCTTCCTCAAATTTCATAGGTATGTAAGAGCATTATAACAATTTTTTGAAACCTTCCTAGTTTAATCAAATCATAGCTTGTTTTCATGATATTCAACCATGAAAGCTAACAAAAATAATATATTGTAAAGTAAAAAATGAAAAACAACTCAGGCATTTTATTAAATATTTGATTCCTTTATCTTGAGAGATATTAATAAGTTGTTATAGATATACTTTAGGGAAAGAAACATAGATACCCCTTAATGTTACATAAATGTTATATAAAAATATTACATAATATTAAATAAACGTCCCCTTAGGATATTTAACTGCTTATTTTGAAATAGCTGTCAGTTTGGGAAAACACATAAGAAAATCTACAAACTTAAGCTTTCACAATGAGTAGAAGACAGATAACTTTTTAAAGATATGTCTAGGTCTGGAGAGATGAAACTCCATAGGTTCTTCTTTCAGCCTGTAAATACTTAGCATAATTAATCTAAATTCTTTGGTCCACAGGAACTTTTCCAGTTCAGAAATGCCTCCTTCCCAACCCGTCAGTATATTTCCAACATGAGAGTTTTCTCAGAAACTTTTTACTTGTTGCTAGTGAAGGGTGGTTGAAATCTGAAAAATGAGGCAGAATTTCCCATACATTACACAATATTATTAAAATAACATTAAAAGACATCTTGAATGTCTTGTCTTCTCTCCTCTGAAGTGCATCCTGAAAATGGACTCTACCTTATAACTTCAATATTTGACCACAGATATGTTAAAATATAAAATTACAGAGTCTTACTTTATTTATTATTTTCTTTCCTCCCTTCCCATTTAGTGCACCATATTCATCTTTTTATTTAACTAGATATTTCTTGCAGATCATCTGAAAAGGCAGAAGTTGTAGATACTGTTAATAATTGTGGCAGATTTTGATTTCTCTTAACAATTTTAGAGAAACCATGCACAGACAATCTCATTTGCAGTTCTATTTCATTGAATGACAGCACGTTGCACATCAGCACTTCTTTGTATACTTGCCCATTCTTGGACAGTTTTCCATCCACTTTCAAAATGGATAAAGAAATATTACAAAAGAAAACTTAAACCAAAGGGCAGATTGTCTAGAAGTCCACTATGACCAGAGACGCTTCACACCTCCTGCCTCAGACTTGCCTGCAGTGAGGATATTGCTGGACTTAGCTTAGCAGAGGTGACTGCTGTTTCACAGGATATTCCACAGGAAGAATCTAGCAACATTATCTTCCTTCCCAGTGCAGCTGAGGACCAGCCAGCCTAGGGCTGGGCACAGTTGACAAAGGGAAAAAGACAAAGATTTTACTACCTACGTCTATTGACAGCCATTCTGTAATGCGAGCTTTGGTCACATTCAGGTCCTTTACTCTACCCTGGTACCAGAACTTACCGGAGTGCTCCAAAATTCTGCTTCTCCCTTTATCTTAGACTAACAGAGTCTGACTTGTTTAAATTTTAAATGTTCTTGATTTTTGGAAGTTTGATTTTTGTGTCTGTGTGTGCGTGTGTCTTGTTGACTTTACAAATAACAGAAAGGAGTGGGGGAAGAAATAACTTCCAAGGGCATGAGGTTCTGTAAATTTCTCTCATAGCTTCCTACATCAAGTTCAATCTGTTTAAATAAATGGCATGGCAGTAAAGCCTGTAGCTGGGCCTTGTTCAGTAATCCAATTGCTTAGAATCAAAATGTGCCAGAGGCAGCATTTGATGATGGGCTTTAAAATCAAAGAGTTTTCTCCAGCACGGCTGTCGAGGCACAAGGAAGGGTGCTGGGCTGGACCTGCAAGAGTGTCAAAGGCTTTTGATACCCCAGCCTGGTATTTGGCACAGGCAGCAGGTGCTGGTGGGATTCAGCATAACTACTTTCCTGTGTAACACAAATATCTGGGCAGCAGTAGTTTTAGGAAGGGAAATGTAGGGTTGAGAACTACCGTGACTGTCTCATGTGACGTTAGAATTTCTAAGTATTTCTAAAGATTTCTGAGTTCTTCACTTTTCTCTGACATCAAGGTCAACTGATACTTTGAGATGTGGAAACCAAATGAACCCTTTTATTTCTTCCACCTTCCTCTTGAAAGCCCAGTGTTTTGCAGAGATAACTAAACCTCAAAGCAAATCTGACCTAGTGCTTCTTGACAAGACTATGTCAAGTTCAGCAGTCAGACATGTGAAAAGATTCATTGCAGTTCTATAAGAGCAGACTTAAGGTCTCTTAGAGTAAATCTAATCTCACGTGTCTTTCTCTAGCATGACGAGTCATCTCAGGTTGCCTGGTGCTGGTATGACTGTCTGAAAAATTTAACAGCTCTTTCTACTTGTTAAGGAAGGAAAATGTGATGATGACTTTCCAGTTCATTTGGCAGCACTTTCCCCTGAGTTCTCCTTGAATTAGTTACACTTGCACATCAGAATTGATTTGGAAACCAGGCCTAAAAGAATACAAATACCTGAGTGAGCTTGTTCTTTCAGAGCTTGCAGTTCAGTAGAGAAAGAAAGTGCATTTCCAGGAAACTATTAAAGAGCAAGTAGACATTAAACACATATATGGTGAATCTACAGAATGAAAAGCCACAACTGAAAGTCAAATAAATAAATCCAAACATTAAAAGTAGTTAAATAAGTACCTTGAAGTTCACTCATTATGCTGTGAAGCTGAGATTATTTTGCACACATTTTTATTAAGAATCATTAAGGGGGGGTTTGGAATCCTAAACTGACTAGCAAGTTAAATCTCAGCCAGTATTTTAGTCAGTCCAGTGCATTGACTCAAATAGGTGAAGTATATGTGTCTGTAGGACTCACACATGATATCTTCCCTGAAGAAAGTGAAAAATTCCTTCAGGCTCTTAGAACAGCTCTCGTTTGCCACTTTCCATCACTGATCTGACTTTCTTCTACATTTTGTGTTTTACTGTGTAAAACAACGAAGGCTAGAATCAAATCAAAAGTAGTGGATTAAGAAAGACATCTTCAGCTCACAATATATTAACTAATTTCATGCCAACCCAACAAAAATAAAATGTTTTTAGAAAGCAATTAAAGAACTCTTCCTTGCAGAGATGGGCACATATATTTTCTCCATACACAGACAAATCAATGATAGAACAGAGACACACAGGAATCTGTAGAAGGGTACAACTTTTCTCAAGTCACTCACAAAAATGTTATATGGCATCTGAAACTGAAGTTCTGTCTAGGCCTGAAAATGCAGAATCATTTATCTTTTGACAAAATTGTCCTTATTGCTTTTTTCCACCTCTGTGTGGTCTACTCAGAAAGGGAAGAACCACACAGTTTTGTCTCCATTTCATGACATACTGTTCTGGTTTGAAAGCAAAACCAGTGAGAGACTCCAAGCCAGAAATACAATTTATTAGGAAAAGGGAAAAAAACCAAAATACATGAAATAATACAAAAGAAAAAACACTGTCAGTGTCAAAATAACCTGACACCCTGCTAGTTAGGGTGGTGGTAGCAGTCCAGAAAAAATGCTCTTGTTGAAGTGGTGAACCCATAGAAAAAATCTGGAAGCTCTTGTCCTCTGGAAACCAACAGGCAAGGGGAGCATGTTCTGTTCTAAACCCCAGATTATATCCAGGTGGGGATGCTTAGCTCCTCCCCCCTGGGTGGGGCATCTCACAATGGGCTGATATCCTTCTGTGAGTCATGTGGTGGGTCCATTAAACAGAAATGACTTCCAGAAGGAGTTGTCTCTGAGTCATGTCCGAGTCATGTAGAAAGGCATTGATGGGCCCATTAACAGGAGATCAGTAAAAAACAATGCCCGTCCTGGTTTCAGCAGCTATTGAGGATGGGAATAGAAACTGTCTTTATATTGTAAACTAGGACACATAGGAAGACCTCTTTCCTTCTACACTTCTTTTTATTCTTTGAAATTTATTACTTTATGTATCAGCTTCAGAGTTGTTCTAATTGATTCAAAATCAGTTAAGCGAATGTACATTGTCTGAATTTAGGCTTCTCCCCAGTTTTTAAGCTTGTCTTGGCAACCTCTGAGCCCCATGGTTTCATAACAAAGTGGTATTTAATATCACTGTCGTCAGTTTTTCAGAGATCAGATTTTAGTCTAGAAATGTGAAATAAGAGAGAGACTTGCATTTCCTATCTTCTCATGTGTTTTCCTATGTACTATCTTATCTTACATTATTTTGAACTTCTCATTAAAGAATTAGTGAATGCATCAAAGTAGATTATTAGAGGTTTAGTAAAAAGTCATTGGAATAAATTATATTCACTGAGAATAATTTATCATTGAAGAAGAGTTTTTAGCCTTGTCTTTAAGCTTGGACTATGATCTTCATATGTTCATTGCTGCAGATTGTCATACAGTTTAGTGAATTGTGTGAAAACAGTCAGAACACACAGTTCTCCTTCCAAGATAAATTCTGTTGAGGCCACGTGAATATTTCTCTTGTAAATAGTTCATAATAAAATCAAGACAACTATGGAGACAATGCTATTCTTAAACATCAATAACAGGTGATCTTTGAGCTGGTATAAATTAGAGAGTTTTCTTGCATTTGTTTGTAGTCAATATGAAAAATATTTTCAGTCATTAATTGCTCCACTGAAACATTTACTTTTTTTCTAAATGAGTGCTGCTAATTGTCTTCCTCTGCAAGGCAGTACATCACAGGAATGATTTGACTTTGGAATTAAGAAGTGACACACAAGTATAAAAGCACTTAATGATGAAAGATGGATTCACAGGAAATAGCTGCAGCATTTATTCACACAATGTAAACTAATAAATATGCACAGGTAAATAAATTAATTTACTCCCTTCCATCCCTAGAATGTAGATCCACTTTCTGGACTGATCAAGGAGTTGATAGATGATAACACTAATTTAACAGTATCTGTTAAGAAACTTCCAAGTACAGTGGATCTGGAAGGTAGATGGTCATGCTGGATTTGCCTGGTGGTTCTTGTAAATCTAGTGAGTCTGGCTGGGTGTATGTGGAAATGTGACATTGTTAACAGAACCTCCAAATCAAGTTACTCTTTACAACCTCTGGGGGGATGTTGGTGGGTTGTGGGCTGCCATGCATGAATATTGAAAGCCTTCAACTGGATTATGGAAAATTATGGAAGGTTTGTTAAGGAAGCATCTTCGTGAAAAATTTATGAGACAGAAATATCTACTCCTGATTATTTTTAAAAGAAATCTCAAGGCTATGGTTGCAGGAAAGGCATTTGTAAATAATGTGCTGAAATTATTTGGTTTATCCAATGTTTCAATAAAAAGTCTCATAAAGAAAGTTGTGAGAGATGGGAAAATCTTAGTAAGCAGCCTCTCATACATTGTTATTTATGTAATTTATATGTATTTGTGATATAATATTATCTACTTAAACAATGATAAAATGTTAAACAAGGAAGAAGATCTTTAAGCATGATGCAGTTTCAAGCTGATCTAAGGCTTTATTAAAGTTGTTTTTTTTTTCTTCCCACTCTGTCTATTGTGAGCACTCATCACTGGTCTTTCAGAGGCTCGCACACTTGAAAGATTATGCAGTTTAATTTAATAAGCATTTAAAAAGATGTGTTTGCCTCTTACCTATAATACCACAACCTAGATCCATGCATTTAGCAGAAGTTCTTTCTTAATCACATAAAAACAACACCCATGCTGTCCTTCTGCTCCTTAGGAGCTTTCTGTTCCTCATGGATGACAATCACACTTGACCACTTCATGGTGGTCCCAATTAGCTACTTCTACTTGGCTTTTCAAAGCAGAGCACTTGATTATAAATTAGGATGCGGCCATGAGGTCATAGCAAAAAAGAATAAGATACAACAAGCATAAGCTGCACTGAATGTTATCACCCCTGTATATTTTGTTCTGCAAAAAATAGCATTCTGCAATTTGAACCAATTCATTTCTATTGCTTTCTCTCTAAATGAAAATCTGCTTTCCATGTATTATAGGTCGCATGGAACTGCTTCCACACTGCACATCTGCATAATCACTGCTCTTCCACCTTTTCTCTTACTAAGACAGCTCTTAAAATTCCTCAGACCACCTCAACTAGGAAAAAAATGGTCAGGGACTTTACATCTTTGCAGCTAATCTAACTTTTTTTTTCATGCACAGCAAGCTGCCCAAGTATTTAGTGATGGCTACAAAGGCGAAAAAATAATATGTACCAAATTTCTGTGATGGACAGCAAATAAGTGCCAGCACATTCACTTCTCAGGCAGTATTCTCGAAATATATTTCAACTTCACTGATCACTTGTTTTCTCCTGGTTGAATAAGTAAGCATCAAATTTGAGAAGGTTAGAAGCAAAGCTAGTTTTGTTTTCTGTTTTTCAGATATGATTTTCTTTTAATCAAAAGCAAAAGTGGGATCACAAGAATGTGCCTCTGACTCTACAGGAATGAACTGACTACTCTGCTAAGTCCATGCTATTTATTGGGCATATCTGCATGGTTTAAGCATAGACACAATGACTCAATTACTTATAGAGCCTTTTGGACTACTTTCCACTGAAAATGTATTCTCATACTTACCAAATAAATTTGGATATATAGCAGTGAAGATTTCTTTTTTAAACTTTCTATTATTGCCATCTAGAAATTGTCCTGAACACTTCTGGTTTTTTGAAGAATATAATACATATTCTTGCTGAATATGACATGTAATTAAGTCTGAGAAGCCTTCAGAAATTTCACCTTCTTTATAATTATTTTGTGGAAGAGGTGCACTGGAAAATGTTTTATTCTCACAGTTTTTAATAGTCATTATTTGGGGACAAACTATTGTTGAAGCAGAATTAGCTAAAGTACCAATTTAATACAATCTATCAATCTATTACCTATTTGTGTGGTGTTGTGTTTTTTTTTTTTTAAGTCCTGGAAGAAGTGGATCTTTTTTCCAGATACTCTAAACAATGTTTCACCTGCCAAAGGAAATTAGGACACTAACTTTTTCTTGCTACAAAACCATTCTGAAATTCTCTAAAGAAAGCAGGATACTTTTCCTTTCCTGTACTCACTCAAAAAGAGCATCTCTTGCAAAGAAAGAATCAAACCCTCAGAGAACCATTTTCCATGAGATTTCCTTGGTTATTTTCTTCTCCACCTTTTGTGATTTTTAAAAATTATTAAATAAATCCACAGTTCCTTCCTTAAAAAATTCCAAAGAAGTTTGTTTATCAATGACTATCAAACCTTTACTTCTAGTTACATGACTAAATATGTGATTTCATATTTAAATGACTTACTTTAAATGACACTATTCCTGACTTTATGACTTTATAGAGGAAAACACTTTTGCTGCTTACACTCATATGATTACACTTCTTTTTCTGTTTTCTTTTCTGTTTTTCTTTTCTTTTTCTTTTCTTTTTCGTTTTGCGTGTGTCTTTTTGTCTTTTTTTTTTCTTTTTCTTTTCTTTTTCTTTTTCTTTTCTTTTTCTTTTTTCTTTTTCTTTTTCTTTTCTTTTTCTTCTTTTCTTTTTCTTTTCTTTTTCTTTTTCTTTTTCTTTTCTTTTTCTTTTTCTTTCTTTTTCTTTTCTTTTATCAAAGATCAATGCAGAATCAATTAAAGACATGTTTCAAGGGATAACTACCTGCCTCTTTCTGACATATGTTACTGTATTTTGATTTATAATGAAAAATAATCATTGCTTTAAAGACATATGAATTAAAGATATATGCTAACATAAAACACACACTCATGGTAAATTCACACTCACATGAGGACATTCCTGTACACATCTTAGCATATACATGTTTCAATTTCTTAAATCCTGATTAAATGGGCAGGGTATGCAACTGTTACCTGAAATTTGTAAATTTCCCAGCAAAAAAGTTATGATCAAAGAAATTAATGGTCAATGGAAGTGATGAAATTTATATCTGTCTTTCATAGCTAAATCCAGTGTTTCCATTTGAGTCCATATATACCAGTATAATGTAAAATTTCTCATTTGCATATGCTTTAATGCCTTCATAATTCATGAGTGGATTCATGAGCAGAATGATTGAGTTACAAAGGTAATTTAAAATAAATTGGAATAAATTATTTATCAAAATTCAGACTATTGTTCCATGTATGAATCATAATTTTCAAGAACTTTATTTCAAAGTGTATGTAATATTCAAAGACATGTAATATTTCATATTTCATATTACATGTCTTTGCATATTACATACACTTTGAAATAAAGCAGACCATTTATCTCAGCAACAGTCTAGGTCCACTGACCTAATATGGAGGAGTAAGAGAGCCAGGACATTTTGTGCCCTTTTGATTATACTTTAAATACATCAGGGCCATACAAACTGGAGAGGAGATGACTTTTAGAGATAATAGAATACACAGTTGAGTAAAACAACTATGAAGCTATGAGGCAAATGTTTTTTAAAAATGGTGTTTGGTTGACCATTGCTGTAATCAAATGCTGACACAGCAATTACATCCTTACAAATGCACCAGTCAAAATTAGCATTACTGTCGATAGCTACCATGAAATAAAAAGAAAGAAAGTCTTTATTATTCAGCCTTCAAGCATGCAAGATGGTAAAGTGAAATGTGCAAATATTTCAGTTTCACATTTTGAAAAAGGATGGGTCTGCAAGTGATGTTAAAGATTATGTAACTAATTCAGGGCAGTGAAATTACGGCAATTTATGTCAAATTTCCAAGAGAGGCTTGCTTACATTGGTTTTGTATGTTTATGTTTTAATGTGAAATTGTAAAAGGTGAATTAATTACTAATACCATAAATAAGAATCATGCTTTCTTAAAGGTAATACTAATTTGAGGCAAATTTTGCCAGTAAATAATGTTTTCCCATTTTATTCCATAGCTCTTGCATGTATAGTTATCCAATTAGAAATGCCTGAAACAAATTTTTGCGGTGTTGTAAATTAATGAATACTCCTCCAATAAATGTAATTAAAAGAATGTTGCTCCAAAAAAAAAATCTCATTTTGTGTGGCATGTATTTCACCATAATTGCACTATGTAAATTTTGAGTAAAAGAATTGTCTATGAATGCTCAGGTACTCCTCATACAAATTCCCCTCAAAAAAAAAAAAAGAGATTTATTAGACAGAAATTGAGGAGAATTAAATCTTTATAGAGCCATACCTATTCACATCACAAGGTGCATGCCAAGGACCTAGAGGCTATTCTACACCCCATCACATCTTTCCTGGGGTGGGGTAAGGGAGTCTTTTCAGTGCAAGAGTGGTTTCCTCTGACTGAGTAAGTGTGGTGGAGATATCGGGGACTTTGGGGGTGAGAGAGGGGAAGAGTGAGAGGCAGTGTGGTTTAGAGAGTCTCAGGGGAGCACTAAATAGGGGAGTACCATTCCTAAATCATGATATACACATGCACTAAAGAACTTAACTTGCCTGCACGAATCAGGTCTCAGCTCTTCTCTGTGCATGTAGCCTATCTTTAAGGCTTGGTTGAAGGTTAAGTGCAGTGATAGCCTCTTGTACATAGAATAAATTCTTGTCAGGAGTAGTCTTTCCTGGAGCATATAAAGAATGTCCTTGTTCTCAAGAAGGAAAATAATAAAAAAAATATTTCTAAGAATTCTAACATTCCATTCTTTCAAAAAGACCATTTGAATCATGACATTTCACTGAATTAACACATTAAAAGTTATTGAAGCTCTCCAGGTATTTCACCTTGAATTATATCAGTTCTAGAACTAGAAATTAACTGAAGGATAGGGAAAAATTTTGCTAGTTCTTTTATCATATTCAGAAGCATGACTATGCTGTTAAAGTTTACATCACTCTCCACCTAATTTTCAAAGACCACAGCCACAAAAATTTGTATTAAATAGACCACACAATGCATATAGAAACTTGCAGTTTGTTTTTACTGGAAAAACTACCCCCCCTTTTTTTCTTTTTGAATTTTATTCTATATTTTGTAAAGCTGTAGTTCAACTGAGGAGTAAGAATAGGTAAAATATTAAGTGTTTTATAGACATTTTTATTAAAGAAAAATCAATCAGAGAGAGAAAAGTAAGTGTATTCAAACTTTTCTAGATATTAATGGGATAGGAATCTCCCTCTCAAATTCGAATTTTCATTGTCTATGATGTGTTTAATTGTTTTTATTATTATGAAATTCTTTCTGTACTGGTGTAATTGTACCAACAAATGTGAATAGTCATTATTAGAAGCTTAGACAAAATAAATTTTTAGAAATAAAAAACAAAAAAAACCCCTGCAGTGTAAAACACAAAATAATATTAACATTCATTTTTTTAAACAAACAAAATTTTCAATGACTTTGTACCTTTTCTACATGTTTTGATATAGTATATGAATGAGTAAAGTGCATATTTTTTTTTAATTTGGCATTCAAATAATTTCCTTGCAGAATATTTTTTTGGGTCAAAACTGAATTATGTTTCTCTTCTGTGCAAATATTTGGAGTAAATTAAAAACTGGGGGAAAAAAGTCCACATGTCTGTACTAGTGAAAATTTAGTTTCTATTAAGCTTTGTTTCAGGAAAGTCACAATTTTGTCTTGGAGTACCAATATTTCCGTATGTAATTAATTTAATATAACATAAAAACAGCAGGACTCAAATGAAGTAGACCATTATTCTCTTCATAAGGTCATTAAACTGTAAACCAAGGCTTTGTTTAAAGGCTGTTCTTCATCTTCTTAATTTATTTATTTCATTTGTTTTTCCTGGGCTGTTTTGAGTGCTTTAATGAATCAAAGAAAAAGTATACAAGGAAAATATATCTTATAAATGTGTTAAAGAGACATATCGAGTTACTTTTCATGCAGAGGTATTAAGGGATCTGTATTTTCCTTTTTATAATTTCTGTAAAAATAGGTCCTCATTGTCAGTGGTCAAAGGGAGACTGGTTTAGGAAACCCAAAGTTTCTCATGACATTTGTTTTTTATTTGTGGGATAGAGGCATTGCGGAAACTGCAGAAGGTAATGTGTGATAAATATGCAGAATACTGGGTGGTCTAAGTACAGATCTTGAGCATGTCTAGATATGTCTTCAATCATTGCTCCTAAGCTTCACTGTGCAGTCAGACTGCACACACACACTCCTTGAGAGCACCTCGTTTATGCTCCATGAGGTATGTGTTCAAAATTTTCACGAGTCCATGTGGAAAGTAATTTTCTCTGTGGTTGTATGTGTAATGTACATGATACATCGATAATATTATGTTATCCTAACATGTATTGTTCAGTCAACCCAAGAAAAGAACAAAATATAGGTAAGTGAAATAGATATTTCACTTACAATATTTTCACAATACAGTATTTTCTTAATTAGTTTCTGGTTCAAATTTGTAGTTTCAAGAGTTAGGATAAAGATATCTGCTGACAAATATCATAAAATGTTTTGCTGTTTAATTACTACCAATACAGAAGTTATATCTCTCTAGTAGTTTCAGCACCCAGTTGCCATTTCCTTTGACAGTTATATCTCGGTTTTTTCATCTCACTGATCACTTAGAGTGGAATTGCAACTTCTGCTTGTATTGAGCAGAAGTTGATTGAGCTTCTCTTGCCTTTTGCTGTTAGACAGACGCTGTAAGTTCATCTCTTTCTGGTCTTTCTTTTGCTTGTTTCCAGCTTGCTAAGAAAGCAATGTGGTAGGTTTTGGTGGTTTTTTTTTTTTTTTTCTCATTTCTAGGGAGGGATGTTGTGGTTTTTTGTAAGCATCAACTGCTTAGAAGGTTACCAGAGGACAGCAGATAGTAAAAATGGGACAGTGTGCAAATATACACTGAAGCTAAACATCTCCTGACATACAGATAAAATTGAGGCTTTAAGATTGACAGGAATAAAGTGTTTCTGGTTCTACACTAGACAGGTTGCAGTTGTGAAGGCTGAGCAAGCAGAAAAATAAGCATGGTGTAGGATAGGGTACCTGTTGTAGGTAGAACATGGTAGGAAAGACAGGTGTTTCCTTTTGCTGGCTTGGGTTAAATCTCAGTTGAATACAAGGGAAGGATGTCCTCTTTCTTTCTATTTATTTGGACTATAAAGTTGAGACTATCTGCTTACAGAAAGGAACATGAGCTACGGTTTAAAGTTTGAGAAAAACTGGGTAAATCTGATTTTTTGTTGCTTTTCTAATATAATTATGCTTTTATATTTATGTAACATATAGTGTACACAATTTTCATTCCTTATTCTTTCTCCTCTGCCTCATTTCTGCTTTTCAGCACAAGATAGGATTCATGTCCCTGAGGATGTATTTCTCTGTTAAATTAACATCAGAAATACTGATGAGAATTGTGTCTTCTGTCTTCATTTACTAAATGCATATTAAGAATCTTACTGAGATAGCTGTGATACAGTAGCAAGTCTTTCAGGCTTGGGTAATGCATACTGCATTCTTAGTTTTTGTTTCCAAGTGACCACAAGAACCAACTAAATAAATTTTATGTGAAATTCTGTTGGAATGAGATTTTTGCTTTTTTAACAAAAAATTGAGATGTCTAATTTGGCTACTGAAGAACAGAATAAATTCAAAAGTGATCTGCTTCTCTCTCAAGGAGGAGGAACACTGTCACTTACTGTTCTTTCAGCTTGCCTCACCAATAGGATTAGGACTTACAGAGTAGGGTAAAGTATAACAGGGATAATTTAATTGTGAAAGGAAAATATTTTAAATATCTTTACAAAATACTGGAAGAGAGGTAACCATCTTTTTTCCTCCTAATGCTCACATTCATAATGAGTTTAAGTGGCAATTACTGAAGAAAAATAATTAAATAGACTGTTTGAAATCTGACCCACAACAAATATTTATGAGGAATGTATAACCTTCTAAAATAAATATCTGTGATATGCAGTTCTGTGGTTCTGCTTATAACTGAATTATGAAATAAAGACTCTAATGAATGGTTGGAGAACTTAAAGCTTTTCCCTTTTTTTCACTCCTAGCTTGACTAAGACTAGATGATGTTGTATAATTTAATCATAAGGAAATCTAGGAACTGTATAATTTTACTACAATGAAATTTTTGCCAAAATCCCCCTCTCCTTTTATGCTGTGAGACTTACCCAAACCCTTCTCTTCCTCTTAATTCTATGTTTACTTTGGCAGGAGAAAAGGTTCAGGAGGGTGAGAGAAAGGTCTGAAGAGAGCTTGTCCATTCCATGCAGTACACACATCCTTGGTCTTAATAGGCTGCTTCTTGCTATAACATGGAATATCCAGAAATTGAGGTCCTCTGATGGCATATCACTCACTGTGTGAGAAGACACATAAAGCAAAACTCATAGTTCAGAGGTGTTCTATTGCACGTTTCATGCAATTGCTGCTTCTAGAGCGAAATGTAAAGTCACATTAGTGATAATACAGGAGAAAAAAAATCACTGCAGTAGTAAAGTAAATTTCTTAAATAGTAAAAAGACCAAACAGTAGAGCAATAGGAGGAGCAGCCCTCTGAGTCACAAAAGCAGTTTTCAGAAAATGCAAGGGGAAAGTAGATTGGAAAGATTTAAAGCTTCTGTGACAGCTCACAATCCAGAACTAAGCATCTGAGATGTAGAGATAGACCAAATTTTATGGAGGACATGTGATTCCATTAAGTCATGACATTAAACCATAGCTGAAATAATTTAAAAGGAGAAACTATAATTACTGATGGTGCTATTGGTGCCATATTTATTTTGTTTTATAATTAGAATGTACTAATAAAACTGCTTCTTATATCGTTATCCTTATCTCTTATTTGGTGCAAATAAATTAAGGAATAAGAAACATGCAGAGAAGAATTTGGCTTAGAAATAATTGCTCTTCAAGTTTCAAGTTGATCAGTTTCCCCCATCCTGGAAATCATTATTTGAAATAAAGAACTTCATTTGTTTTCATGTTGCTTTTTTCCAAATTTACTTAGTAGAAGGGATTGCTTGACACATACAGAATTTGAATTGGTGTAAAAAAACCAAACAAAATCTTTTTACGTAATATTCTCTACCTTTTTATTTTTTAGAAAGCACGATTTTGTGCAATGTAGTAAAAATCTTAATTGAGCTTGATCCCTTGGTTGTCTGTACAGACATTAGTTGCTTTGCTGCCACAGGATAACCTGGCTGCCCTGACACCTCCTAAATGTAATCTATGCAGCTGCTATTCCTGTTAATCAGCACAAAGCCAACTTTTAGGTGCTCTAAATTCAGGCATAAGAAAATATTTCACACATACATAATTGGTATGATTAGTAAGTATTGTGATAAAGAAAAGAAACTGATATGAGCACGGTATAATATCCTTCAGTGTCTCAAATTTCTTCTCAAATTTCCAGTACGTTGACTCTGTATTTATACCAAGAATATACTAAAATATCTTACAGAAACTGTTGAAAGAAGGATTCTTCTTGTTAAACCTAAAAGTATAGGAGTTTTATTCATTATTAATGCTTATGTTCCAAAAGAGCTCAATGCGTTTAAAAATGGGATTGTTTAGGAAGGTTGTTGATTTCATCATTTGGAGAATGCTTGGGAACTAGTTACTTTTTTACAAGTATGCTATTTAAAATTACCTTATTATAATACAAAAAGTGATAGTTAAGACTTGTCGTAGACATATTTCATGTTCAGACTCAGAATTCTGCCACTACAAGATTAATTGTCTCCCTATCTTCATGAGTGTGTGTGACAATGCCTACAACTATTTTCAAGGTGAGAAATTGTACAAAGGCAACACACACTTCATGTTATGTAGAAAGCATTATGCCAAATTACATGAAAGAGTTAGAACCTTCAACTTTGATAGCAAATCCTAGGTGTGGTTAAATCTGTAGGCCATGCATCCAGTCATCGAGCTGAAGGGTATAACATTGTGTAACCAAAATTTATGGTGAGAGTTAATGTTTCACATGAGTTTAGACATCATGAATGACACCCTATTTTCCAATGGCATTTAAGGGATAACCTCAACAGGTTTACATTGAAAAACTTCCAAAATGTTTAAAAATCACTTACAGGTATGTTATAAATCAGATTATGTTTGCTGCAGTATTTCATTCAACTAAGAAAATTTTCTTTGCATTTTAGTAGTGTTTCATAGGTTTCTATTTAGCATAGGAGATCTTGAAAAAATTAGCTTCTTTTTTTCTTTTTTTTTTTTCCTGGGATGTCTAAATGCATTTTTCATTGGAAAGAGACTAAGTTTTGAATCTGGATCCTAATGTCATGACACAAGAAAAAATAATACAAACCATTTACATATTGTTGATTTTTTTTCCACTTAGTCTTTGGTAAAATTAATCCAAGCCTCCAATTCTTTCTGGCTTTTTCCAGGAATCTTTGTAAAAGGCCATTTTTTTTTCTTCTTTTACATAATTGAGAAATCTTACCAAGTCAAATTCTTTAATTTCTCCTCCTGTCATTTATTAAGTTCTCCTTTTAATAGCCCATGTGTGTGTGCAAGTTTGACTTCAGGTGCGCAATCCTGAAATCTTAATATGCAACTTTTTTATAAACAATACAAAGAAGTTGACAGGTCTCAAAGGGGCTTGTGTGAAAAGATAATTAAGTGCTTTAGAGAGTGTCAAGAGTCAATAGCTCAGCACTGTCAGCATTCTCGAGTGTTACAGGCTATAATTAGATGGCATGGAGGTGTAAGAGATGTTTGGCAGTTTATTCCAGCATGATCTTGAGAGTAAAAGTAAAGAGCTGCCTCAAAATGTGACACTATGAGTGAGGAGAGCAAGAACATTAAAACCTCACACATGTCTTTTAGTGGCTTAGACAAATTGCTCCTTTGTGGAGATGCCACTCTGCAATATTTTCATCCATCTATCCAGTCAGTTTTATCTTATGCTCTAAATTTCAATTGTGAGGCCACTGGTACTTTCGCCTTTTAATATTCCAGTTCTTGACTTACTAAATTACTTTGGTAAATATTGGAAGCACCTATTTGATTTAACCATTGCTGTTCAATTAATCTGTAAGACAAGCTGTTTACTTGATTACTGAATTCTTTACTTCTGTAACTATATTAATTTACTACTTGTTTCTATTACTTATCCACTATTAGCCCTACACCTTACATGAATACAACAACATCCTTCTCATAATCCCAAGGATTTTAATGCTTGTTCAAGATAAAACCTCTTATACCTATCCCTTTCAAAAAGTTGGAAGCTCAGGTTTTAGACTGAAAATTAATTCCCACCTAACTTATGTTTTTGACTGCAAGCAGTTTCCTGCATCAAGGGATGTAATTAAAGGTTATCTTTATAAGAGTTTGTGTGATTACAGTTATGATTATTAAAATATTGGTCAGCCACCTTTCCATTAGCATCCTACTTGGTAGTTAGCACCACGCAGAAACAAAATATTAGGACTTTCAAAACAGAAGATTACCACTTAGTGGAAATCTCCAATGGAAAAGGATAATTATTAATTATTATCATCATCATTATTAGCATAGCAAAATGACTATGGGATACATGTATTCTTGGGATACCGGCAGACAGCCTTATCTGCTTTCAGATCCTGAAGCACTATTTGTATTAACTATGCTTACTAAATGAAAAGGTACTACTGCAGGAAAGTCATTGTACAGCATGGAGGATTTTTTCCACATTTTGTCCAGATGTGTCACAGAAAGGATTATCAAGCTCTGGAATGTACTACTGAGAGAGGTGGGGGAGTCACCATCCCTGGATGTGTTAAAAAAAGTCTTGGATATGGCACTTGGTTTAATGTTAAACACGGTGGTGGTGCTATGTTGTTGGTTCTATTGGATGACCTTAGAGGTCTTTTACAACCCTAATGATTCTATGATTCTTTGATTCACAAACTAGAATGACTTACTGGAGTCCTCCCTGAACATCTTTTGGTCGCATCCCTCCCCCAGTTCCAGAATTACACCACTTATACATAATCAAGAAAAGCTGAAAGATGTGTTAAAAAAAAGAAAAATAAAAGAAGAAGAAGAAAAAAAAAGGCTTATTTACTAAGCCACAGGAGTTTTCTGAAACTAGTCAGGGAGAAATGGTCACATTCTTCTCTTCATGAAAGACAAACTATTAAAGCATTTAATGTACTGAGGGGATACTAACAGTAAGATAACATGATGGCCTCAATTTGGTTCTGTGGTCAGTAAGAAATTTCCTGCTGTTTTTCAGCTGTTTCCTCCAGAGTGGACATCAAAGAGCACAGAACCTGTTAATTTGAATTGTAGTTTACCTGCTGTTCAAGGCTGTTGGCACTCGATGTCTGAGTGCACCAGAAGAAGCATGCTGGGTCACCTGAGATATTTGGCAAGGGTTTGCTAGGTAGGTCCTCCTCTTGCTCATTCAAGCCAGGCTCTCTCACATGTGCCACCAGAGGGTTTCACCAGACCTGCTATAATTTTATGATCTAGTCAATAACAAGCAACAGAGTAGAAAGGATTTTTTTCTTTCTCTAGCTTTTGTTAGAAAGATTTGACCTTTCTTAATCCTAGAAAACTGGGACTTCATGTGTTTACATTTTTAGCGCTGTGAAAGCCTACTGGCACAGAGTAAGAGCTTTTGGTAGGGTGAGATTTTTAACTGCTTTCTGAGTTAAATCTTCTCAGAAGCCCTTTCTGTCAGCTACTGGACATAGTCAAGGACTTAAAATCTGTGCTGTTTGTTGAGAAGCCCCATTTTGTGACACTCTCCTACCCTCAATCTCATCTTTTTTGTTCCTGTAGGACAAACTTAATGGTGAAAATATTTTTAGAATTTGAAAAGTATCCTCTGATAGGGGATTTTTGTGCAAATTGCTTTTTATGGGTGTCTCTTAATACAATTCCTTGAACATTTCCTTAAAGCGTAGGAAGGAAATGAATGGCCAGGTATTATTTAGTGAGATTTGTGAAAATATTCGAGAGGTCATCTTTGTGGGCTGTTATAGAATCTAAATATCTACAATGAGAAAAGATAGCTAAAGTCATGGATAAATCCCAGGCAAAAGAAAGTAAGCAAAAGGTGAGGTTAAACTGGCTGTAAGTGTTGGCAGCAGAGCCCATTGGGCTTCCATACTGAGGTCCTATACAGTTTTTCAAGCACATATATAGACAAAACAGAATATGATTAATGAAATACCACTATGTCAAATCATAGGAATTACTTACTTGCTTGCTTGAGATTTCCTGTTTCAAGGGTCTGTGAGAAACTTTAAAGCTATCTGATGACTCAAAGTAAACCCAGCCATTAGGAAGGAAAAACTTCTCTTGTTACTTAGTTTTTGTCTTTAAAAACTTCTAAATCCCATAAAGGGAATGATACAGATGGTATGTTATCACTAAAGAAAAGAAAATAGCAGTAGGGCCCTCAACTAAAATTTTCAATTTTCTAGCAATATAAGTCTCCCTATCTCAAAAAGGATATTAAAGAAGTTGAAATTGTTCAGTGAAAGATGAAGGAAATTATTATGAAGAGAAGTCTGTTAAGGGAGTCAAAAAACACTTTAGAGAGACTGAAAAAGGATTTTTAATCTTAGAAAGGAAATGAAGAAGAAGAAACAGGATAAAAACTGAAAAAATATTAAATGTTAGGGAAGAAATAGCAAAGAACATTCTTTTTCCCTATTGCAAATTCAAGAACAAGAGATCATTCAAAGAGAGCAAAACCTGACAGTTAGAAACATCAACGCATATTTGTGAATGCAGTATCCCACACAACATCTTTCCAGTCAATAATTTTGTGTAATTCTTGGAATAGCTTGAAATCTCACAGAATCGTAAAATGGATTAGATTGGAAGGGACCTTACAGATCCCCTATTTCCAACCCCTCCACTAAGGACAGGAATTCCACCCACTTAACCACATTACTCATTTTCCCATCCCACCTGGCCTTGAACACTTCAGTTCAGGGATGGAGCAACTGCATCTCTGTGCAGCAAGTTATGGACCAATATAAATGGCAGAATTCTAACTATCACTGCAGCAAAACATTTTGGGAGATACTAGAACTTCATTATGGAGGGTACAAAAAAAGCACCTAGCTGAAAATGTTGGGATAGATATAGAATTAATACAATTATTCCATGTCTGCCAAAATGAACTATTCTCCTTTCTCTGAAACTTTCAGAACTGTACAGTTTTGAAGGTGGAACAGATTTCAGCACACTCTATATCCACTGAAATAAAGTCTTTTAGATTTCATATTCTGAATTCTACTCCCGAATATCCACAGAATTTTTCATAAGTTTGTGTATATCTCCCTCAGTTAAGAAAAAGAAATGTACACATAACTTTTGTGATTTTTGTATTAATAGAAGTACATGGAACTAAATCCCTGTTGCCATGCTTAAATCTCTTTGTAAGATTATCCTCAAAATAAATAAAGATTTCTGAGCTGAAGTTATTTAGATGCTGTAAATTTTATGTTGATTCAATACATAAAATTATAATAGCAAAATTGACAAAAAGGCATGCAGATAATTTGTTTGCGACATTAGATAGCATGTTTTCACCCTAGAAAGCGGTAATTCTGAGACTTGCTTGTGGTCAGAAAATAGCTTTATTTTTTCTTATCACAAAGGGAAACCTAAGTGGTAAAGTACAGAGTGATTTCTCTAAACAGCCACAGGGTGAGAAATCATTATCTCTTGATATTTAGAATGTTTAGTGGGAGAAAAACAAAAAGAAAAAACAAAGCCTTCTCTGACAGGCAGAGAAAAATAGTAAAGAACAGAATTTTAAATAGGACCTCTTAACATTAATAATTAATAAGAACAGAGATGACATAATTTCTTTTACATATGTGAGTAAAATACAATAAGCAAATCTGACTCATCTGGGAGATTGATTGCTGTGTTTGAAATTCCACCATACGTAGAGCAGGTGGGGGAAGAATGAAGAGGGAAGGTGAAGACAATGTTTGTAAAATAGATTTACAGAAAACAAGGGATAAATCATTGAATAGAATTTCACACTTTAAAAAAAAAAAGACACTGACAGATATATGACCTTTCTAGGAAAAATTTTCTTTAAATTCAGTTTTTCAAGATCAAACAAACAACAACTAAAAAAATCCCTAAATCTAAAGTTATATTTTGTTGATGAACATAAGTTCTCTCATCTTACA
Organism: Serinus canaria; assembly: GCF_022539315.1. Lineage (NCBI taxonomy): Eukaryota > Metazoa > Chordata > Aves > Passeriformes > Fringillidae > Serinus > Serinus canaria. The sequence continues at coordinate 40,497,251 of NC_066343.1, read as the reverse complement.
TTGGCAGATTCTGAAGGGATTTTAGGTTATATCATAAATATTCTATCTGTGATTTCTTCAATCTTGTATGCTGTTTCTTTTTTTAAATTAAGAGATATTCAATGAATATTTTATATCTTAACAAGTAGTCATTCTACAGTAAGTTGAGTAGTTTCACAAGATGCAATTCTTGTGAGTGCATAACCATTTTCAATGTACCAGATTAGATGCATGTTCACATGTTTCAGGGAGCCTGCCCCCTTTATACAGGCTTGACATGGGGGCAGGATGAAGATCACTGATGAAGATTGTTATGTGTCAAAAGGAGTATGATTATGTGACTCACCTTGTTTTCCATTATATATAATTTAAAAGCATCCTGTCATGGTATTTTTCATAATTAAAAAAGTCATTTCTATTGTTTATAATTATCCTTTTAATGCTTGACATTGAAATCTGTTTCCTCACTGATTTATTTTCACTTTTCTTTGGAAGTGCTTGAAGTCGAGTTATAAAAGAACTACATGTGAATATAGGGTGGGTTAAATCTTACAAACTTTACTAAGAGTGGGGAGAGAATTTCTGTGTACTCCCCCTTGATGATTTGCTTGCCAGTCCCCTGGCTGCCCTTACTGGAATCCCAGATCCGTGCTATGTCTGCGGACAAGCTGTCTGTGGCAATATCATGCTGCCTTCTCAGTCAAAGGTATGCAGAAAAATGGGTATGTGAGGAGAAATACTTTAAAAACCTAGCCCTGAGTCAGGGTATTTCTTCCTTCAGAGAGACTCATGGGAGGACATAATATAGTCCTTCATCAGTTTGTTGTGTGACTTTCACCTTCTATCACTTAGTGTCCATCACAGACGGTCACTTCCAAACATATTGCCTGCAGTCATCTATTGTACTCTTTGCCTAAGTTTTTGAATGCCCCTCAAACTCCAGCAATTCTTGTAGAGAGATTTGACTGCTTGCATTTCATAAAATAGCATGGTAAAAATTGCATCTCTGCTGTGAGGCCAAGGTATAAGATCTTTGTCTCATAATTTTCTCCCTGAGTCACACCTGAGGTTCAGTTAGCCCATTTTTCCATTCCTCACTGAAGGGGGAAAAACTTACTGCTTACAGGTATAGGAAAGGAACCAGAGAAATGCAGATTACTCTGAATCTTTAGAAGATTCATTCTTCCAGCCTTTCCATTTGCTGGAAATCTGCAATCTGCAGACTTTTTTTCAGCTGAATATTGCATGTAATCTGTGTTTTTTTGACAGATTCTCTTGGTTGGTTGACTTTGGCCAGCCACAGGGTGCCAATTCAGCTACTCTCTCACTCTCTATCCCTCCTCAATCAGGAGGAGGAGAAGAAAATAACCTCAAGTATGTTAAAGATAGGCAGATTACTTACCTGTTACTGTCATGGATAAAACAGGTTCAACTTGGAGAAAAGTATTTTAATTTATTACAAATTTAAATAGAGAGAGATAGTATGAAACAAAAGCAAAACCTGAAACATCTTTCTGATCCTTATTTCCAGTCTCAAATTCGCTCAGTTTATTCCTTATTTGACTCCAGAGCCCTAGCAGTAAAATATGGGATGGGTAATGGAGTGTTTCAGTCAGTTCATAAGAGTTCACGTCTGCCACTCCTTCCTCCTCACTTTATTCCCTGCTCTGCCATTAGATCCTTAATGGGCTGCGGGGAAATAACTTCACCACTGCCTTTCCTACAGGCTACACTGGAATCTCTGCTCCCACACCTTCAACACTTCTTTCTTCTTCTTCTGTGATCTTGTTTTCAGGGCTGTTTGTCATAATTATTCTTTCCCTTACTCCTCTTTTATTAATATAATTGTTTCAATGTATGACAAACATACATTATATTTTCTTTTAAAAAAAATAGTTATTTTTATTTTAAATTCACTGTTTGCTAATTTTATTTGGCTTCTTCTAGGTTGTCTCTATCTGAAATAGTGCACAGCCATACCTATCAATTTTCTTCAAGATATTAAAGTATCAAATTCTTAGCTGTCTTTTCCTGAGTGTGAAAAACCTCTTTTCTTACTCTTTTTCTAGAAACCATTCAATACTCCTGAACATCCCTCTCTTCCTTCCTTAGAGTTCTGTTCCCTGGCCATAAATGTTGGTGCTCAGTGAATACTTCCCTTGCAGAGGTTTCAAGAATTGATCATAATTCATCCCTAAAAAGAGAGCCAATCTCTTTGGGATAATGATTTTAAACATATGCACAAAGAATTAATTCAACTTCAGAAAAGGAGAATAAGTAGAACACAAGACTTTCTCAGGAAAAAAACTGTATTATAAAATGGATTTTTTTGTCTAGGTAAAACTTCCCAGGAGTCCTTGTGAGGCAAGAACTCGCATTGTTAAGCAAGTTGCTAAAACCGCGATTAGTCTTTCTTTGGTCTGTATGTCACTCTCCTGCTTCAAAGGAAGAAAAAACCCAACAACATAAACATAAATTTTTAAGCTTGTGCTTCAACAGAACTTGATGCTTATGGGCAAATTATGGTCTTGCATGCGTTCCTTCAGATGCACAGATTTTGTTTCAAAAACTCCTTCCTCTGTAAAAATAACCCAGATACCTAGAATAATGTGTAGAAAAATACATTTTCTAGATATCCAAAGCTGCTTCTCTGTTGACAGACTGAACAACTTAAATCAAATCATTACTGAGAAATAGTTATTTCTCTGCATGACTCCTATAAGGTCTCTGTGTGAGCACTCTCCAGGCATGTCCTAGTGCCACGATAAGCGAAGATCCCTGTAATAAGGTCAGTATGCTGGTTATTATCAATCCTATTTTAAACGACCAAACTGGAATGTCTAGGTGTGAGTAAATTAGATTAGATCCAGCCTGGGAGCCATCCACTTCACAGGAAATTTTGTGATTCTCAGCACTGCAGCACCTAAGACAGTTTTTGCCATCTATCCTCAAGACGTCAAGTTTCCATTCTTAATTTTGGTGCCTGAGTCACCAGTCTGACAGAGACCAAAGATGTATCTGGTTATTTTCTGCTGTCTAAACATTTGTCATTATTTATGCCTTTTAAAACTTTAATCTTTTTTGGGTACAACAGATCTTGACATCCTTTTAATATATCAAGGGCTAGAGATGTTTATTGAGAAACAGTAACTATGGGCAACTATTTAAAGCCCAAGAAGGTGATATAGGAATGCTTCCTAACCAAAGCTTTACTAAATTAAATGAGTGATTTAATGATAAACAGGTTGGAGTTGAGTACAGCTGCAGAGAGACTTTCTAAGGGTTTGGATTTGAAAGTCTTACAAGTTGAGAGACAAACCTTCTTCATCTCTGTTTAATACTATGCTTGATGACTAGCTAACCGTGCACAATATCTAATGCTGTCTTGAAGTGGTGCTGGCATTACAAGAAGCCTGAAATTTGCTAGCATAACAAATCAGATGTTTTTGCTAATAAGAATAATTTTTGAATAAGAAGTATTGTTTAAATTTTGTGATGAAATGTTGTAGAATACATCTTCCAAGTGTTTATTTGATAGTAACACCAAATTATTTGAAAAGCAGAAGGCTGTGTTTCACAGTGATTAGAACTTTAACTTAATACAGTGTTTAATCCATGTTTTTAAGAAAATTCAGTAGTGTCAGTTCTACAAGGTGCTGATGGTCTGTTCATAAAAATTGCTGGGCATTTAAAACTTGGAATTTCTGTTTGAGAAATCACCAAAGGCCTAGAATGCTTTTATGTCACTTTCTTATTACATAAAAAGAAAAATAACCCCTACTGTTGTACTTGGAAATAGTTAAGTCACACTAATTGCAGAGTCTTTACATGTGTAAAAGCAGAAATCCAAAACTAGTCCCAGTTTATATAAGTAAATTCTGCTTGGCCTTCTCTGCATGAAAATATTGATAAGTAAAATATTGAGACACAGAACAACAAGAAAATATTCTGGGAGGAAGGGTAGGTTTTGACAGTGGCATTCCCAGGAGCAACTGAGGAGAGTAAGATTTCTCAGTCAGTATTTATTACTGTGTCACAATCAGCATTACATTGCTGTGCCCCTGACTCACACTTTTGGTTGCCACATTACAGGAGTGGTAAGAAATAACTGAAACTCTTGCTTCACCTACCCTGCAAGGAGGACACATCTCCGCTCTGCCCATGCACATACAAGTCTCAGTTCTAGTTTCTCCTGCTTTGTTGTAGTAGATTGACAGTCTGTATTTCGTGTGAAAGAAACAGTGTGCAATGGATACATGATTAATGTGGCACCTTTTCAGGAAACAAACTAATCTGGAATTTAGCTGAGACCCTAAAACATTTAAGGAAAGGTCAAAGCCAAAATCAGTTCCTCTTTTCTTTCAGTGAGTTCTAATACATACAGTATTTTATTCATAGTCTACATTGCAATTAAATCAAAGTCAAATTGGTCTTTGTTCTTTTCAACATAACACTGCTCTCTAGTCTTCCTCTAAAGATGCAGGCACATGGTGTGCTTCCTGGGGTGGTTCTGGGCAGGTCCACCAGTGGAGCTTCTGTGACTCTTGTGCGTCCCTTCCAACTCAGAATATTCTGTGATTCTGTGATTCTAAAGACCAGTTGTTCACATCTGTCCCTGGTGTTGTCTCATGGAAATGCACTTCCTGTCAAACTCATACTCCTGATGGTCTGGCTTCAGCATTAGGATCTCAGGGAAGCTATGCAATACATAGCAAACGTGTGGATATACACATGTATTATTTATTTACTGTACCTATACAATTTTGTTTTTCTGTGCATTTTTCATTGTGTTCCTTTTTCATTCATGAAATATTATGGGCTCCCTCTGGTGGGGCAAAACATTACCTTTATATTTTAAATTCATCGTAGAGGGTTGGTAGCCCATTAAGGCTAAAGGAAAAGAAGTACTGCATATCTAGGGTTGGGAGATCAAATTTGTCTTCTTATCTGATTTTGATTTACAATTTGTTTCTGTCTCAGAAGCAGTGTTTTCTGTGCTTTTTTTTCCCCTCATAATTTAAAAACAGTCTACTTACAAAATATTTTAATGAAAAGACTAAATAACCTGAACTAAAGCTGAAGTGCAATGGATACATGATGACTGTAAACAAGAGGAGCAGTAATTTTCCCAGCTGAATTGCCCATGTACGGTTAGGACTGATCAGTATAACTTAAAGAAGTAGGGTTTTTTTTTCAGAATATGATGCACTAAATAGATTTGCACACTAAATTTAATTGCTCTTGCTGTATCTACATAATTTATCTAGCTATAAAATGAATTGCTAGTTCAAAATTATGATGGCGCCCTGCCTGTTACTACTTTTTACACAGAAATATTTTTTCCTTCTTTTCTATTTTTCCTGTAGAGTTATGGTGATGTCACCTATGTGAGGCAAATATTAAGCTTGTCCAATAATTGCCCTTTAAATATGCAATTTCCTTATTGTGGATATTTTTTGCTGCTGATACAATTATTAATTTATTAATTATAAAGTTCCCCAAAATGGACCTAAAATTTTTAGCAGATGTGAACTATAAAATTATAGGTACAGGAAAAACAAATCATAAGACAAATGCTTTGGTTGAACACAGATGAATTTTAAACAAGGAAAAACATCAGAAGAGACTGAAATGAGATATATATAAGCAATAAGTAATTACATTAAAGCTGATTAAATTACCCTGATTTTCAGGCACAGTAGTATTTTCCTGAAGGTAGTCACTTATGTGATGAACTCATTTTATCAAAAGAGCTTTTTTTGGAGATTTTTTTGCAGGTTATATTTTTGTCTAATGTAGCTGTAAGCTTTGTTTCATCTCTCCCACAAACTGTATACCTTTTAGTGCTGTTGTTTTGCTTTATTACTTCTTCTTTGCACATGTTCTTTCACCAAAGAAATAAAGACAAAAATTAAAGAAAAAAAAAGCTTCAACTTTCATTGAACAGTTAAGAAGATGAAATATATCTTGCTCCTTAGTTTTGTCATTAGAAGCAAATTTCCTGTTAAAAGATTAAGGCCCCACAAATGGCATTGAAAAGTGTCCCAGAACTGCAGTGCAAACAAAGAGCAGAAACAATTTCTTATAGTGACCAGAAGAACTTCAAAGCGAGAAAAGAAGAAGATAGGGCAAAACTTTTAATTTGTTCACCTCTTTTACAAAGACCCTGACTGAAAGGTGGCACTAAGCTTAGTGTGTCACTGTGATCAGGTGCATGGTTTTGTTGTTCCAAGTATAAACTGATAAAGCTTTACAAGATGAATCATAACTGACACTAAGCTGACCCCAAATGCATTTAGGAAGCTGATGAAGAAGACCAGAACCTTCTACTGAACTGCTGTCTTTTAGCAAGACAAGAGTGTTTCAAACCCATATTCCAAACCACCATTTCATTGCCAATAAGTGCTGCAGAAGAGCACTAACCTCTGCACGCACAGAGAAATGGAGAAACTTTTAATGAAAGGGTCTGCCTACAATACACTTTTCTCTTTTTAATGGCAGTGGACAGCTACAGTCTGTGTCCTTACAGTTTTTCTGAAGTTCTAATTGCCGAATGGAGAACATAAATTTTGTTTTCAGCTGTTTCAAATGATGAAAATGCCTGGGATATGGGGAATATTTCCAAAACTCCCAAAGAAGTTCTTGTCATCATGTCATCCTGTATTTACATAATAATATATCATTATAGAGACAGAAACATGGGAATTGCTTCATACAGTTAGTTATGATGATTAATATGCTGGTGCTCATGTTCTGATGTTTTTTTGTACTTAAAAAGTTTCTTCCTCTCATCTCATCCTAGTGATGATGGTAATGATAGTGATGATGAAGATTATGCTTAGGTTAGAACAAGAAAAATCAGTAACAGTCTGTTACTTAAAAATAAAAATAGTGGTCTTATTTATACTTTTTTTTTTAAATATGAACATTTTCCTGGGTACATATGGAGAAATAGTCTGCTTTTGACTAGAGGTAGCTGGAACTTTAAAAAAAAATAGACCATCAATTTGTCATCCACAGGTAGGTTCTATCACTTTGCAAATATGTTCTGATATTTTAAGTTCTCAAACTGTTAAG